>NW_015227089.1:0-837 GCF_001447785.1 Gekko japonicus | reverse complement strand
GTGCAACCCTTCCAACCTTAAGGTATTCCTAATGATTGTGGTTTCACTTGCCCAGACAAAATGCTGTTAACTCAGTTATCACTGAGCAGCAGTGACAGATTTTAAACTCTTCAGGGGGAATCTCATCTGTCCCCATCAGCATTTTGGCAAGAGCTGTTATGCAAATGCTGCCTTTGGGATTTTTGGGTCCTGATGCATTCATTCGTTATCTGCACTGGAACCCCTGGATGTATCATCATTTTAACATTCAATAGAGCTGTTTCTGCAAGCAGTGAAATTTTTATATTCCCCCCTCTGCTCAGATTTGCAACTTGCAATCAATGAGCTGCAGATGAAATGCAATGAGTAAGCAGTCTTGCAACTCCATGCCCTGTAGTGGCATTTTGGTTGAAAAGTTACCATGTGGCCATCTTTAGACCTGACACAGCAAAATACACCCCCAAGTTGTTGGCTTTTTTTTTAACAAAAAAAACCCCTTTGAGCTTTTTTCAGTCCAGGCAGGTTTCCCGGGCTGGGTCTTATGGAAGATAACCATGGCTGGAGATGTGCTCCACCTGGAAGGACCCCGTCATACATCTTATGAGTTTGCCGTATTGACACATCGGTCTTGCAAGAGCTTAACTCTGGCCTGGGCTCAGTTTTCCAATGTGTGGCTCTTAGCCTAACGGTAGACCATGTGCCTGTTCCCACAGAGAATCACATCAGACCAGAAACATTGGGTTTTAATGGCTTCTGTTGTTGCCAAACACCGTCTTCTTCAATGCTGGAAAGCTGCACGTCCACCACGTTTAGAAACCTGGATGATTATTGCAGGGTTCCCCAACCTGATGCCTATGG
>NW_015227088.1:0-837 GCF_001447785.1 Gekko japonicus | reverse complement strand
GGCATACTACAATACCTGATAAGTGAATACTGTAAACTCCTTGGGGGGGAGGGATGCTAGGGCCTATGATTAGGAAATTCTTCATGCTGAAAAGTAATGAGATGCAAAATTCTGAGATCCTTCCTTTATTGCCCAGTACATAAGGGACAGTAAAAGGAACCGTATCAGTTACAAATTGGGGGGAGGGGGGGAAGACCAGGTAGCAAGTATATGGTTTTTAGTGTTTTAAGTTGTCTTATCCTTTTACCTTAACTCCATTGAATCTGTACACTGCTAATGGTACCAAGACAGCCACTCGGCACTGATGAATTGCTGCTCTATTTTTAAACTGCAATCAAGCCATTAATCGGTTAATCACCTCAATTAACCAATAAGTGCTTGTAGCTCTTTAAGCAACAAATACATCTAAGAACCAGTAAGCCTTGAATCACAACATGAGATCTGACTGAGAATATACGGAGACACAGTTTAGGAAAGGGAACAGATAACAGAAAGGAAACAGCTGCGTGCAGTAGCAGCTACAGCCTGCTACTTTCCAGAAAGGTCAAATAACAGTAGTAATATCTGGCAAGTAAAATTTAGAAGCATAGAAGGTTTCCATACAACTAATTGTGTTGGTGAATGCATTTGCTAAAACAATAAATCTTAAAAAGCATCGAAACTGTTATGATTTTGGGCAGGTTTTCAGAACTGCTTCAGAAAGCTGGTATCCTGGACAGCCATCCTCTATCAAATCATTTGTAAAAACTGTAGTGCTGCCACACCTGAGTGTGACCAAGAAACTGAACTCTCAGGAAGGGGATATGCAGATGAAAAGGCTGCTTCTGAATGGCTAAG
>NW_015227087.1:0-837 GCF_001447785.1 Gekko japonicus | reverse complement strand
CAAGGGAACTGATCTCTGTAAGGAGATCAATTGTACCTCTGGGAGATCTGTAGGGCGCACCAGGTGGTTGGCACCCCTGGCCCATGGATCCAGGCACAAGTCTCCAAGTTTTCCTCAGGAATAATCTTCTACATGATGATGCTTATGTTGGCTACAATTTGTGCACTGTGGATACGTTTCTTTTGCCATGGTGATTCTGTTAGCCATCTTGAGCAGACCCACGGAAAGCCAGGATCAAAATCTAACCAATGAAATGATGAGTGGATGAATAAATAATCCACCGGCTCCTCTTGAACTGTTCTCAGTTCTTCAAGAGTGCAGAGCGTTCATTTATTATGTATCCTCTTTTTTGATAACAAATGCTTGAAAAATAGCACATATTAAAAAAGGGGGACTGCAATATTCATGGCTAGGAAGTGGAATGGAATTTGCAGTCAAAATAAATCTTTGCGTTACCTGTCCCTAAAGAATGTAATTATGTACTTAATTATTTAAGTAGCATTAACACATTGTAAGTATATTTGAAGTAAGGAATTATGACTGAGGGATGAAAGAGGCCCTTGCTCATTTTTATTCTACTTTGTTGTCATAACTTTTAAAATTTACTTGTGGTGTGGCTGGCACAGAGGGAATGGAAACCGATATGGTAAAGTTGTTTCAAAAATGCACATTTCAAATCTAAACAACAAAGATATGGAGCACCCATCTTTACACAGAACACCTCTTTTGCTTGTATGCAGGGATTTTTTCTTCTTCTTCCTGAAAAGGAACCTTCTTTTTAAAAGGGGGAAAAAAATCTCGTCCCAGTGGACTACAGCACTCTTGGAACACTAGTGT
>NW_015227086.1:0-837 GCF_001447785.1 Gekko japonicus | reverse complement strand
GGAGGGGGTCAAGGCCTGCCAGTGTGAGGGCTCCCATTATTGGGTATCTGTGTAGATTTGTAAATGCTTATCATACAAATGCACATGTCCTGTATCCAAAGTGAGCTTACACTGAAACTAAAACAAACTGTCAGCAACTGTATTGTTAAAATGAAATATTTCTGAGTGTCTGGGAAGATTCCCTTGTCTGAGTCATTGTCTTTGCATTAGTTTGGGTCTTTATCATAGCTTCTTATCCTTTTCGATCATCTTTGATATCAGAGCAAGCTTAATATCGACACAGTGAAAAGGGCCCCTTGAACAAATGGTTAAGATAACACACAGGGGACGGCAGGATAGAGTAATGTAAAATGCACTGCACCACACATAAAAACTATCTGTTTTCATCTCTATCTATACTCAGATCAAGACACATGGTAATATTGTAATATCATATCTTTAAAACACAGTAAATTGGTTGCTTTTCTTGTGGGATGTGACTCCATTGATTCGCTCTTTCAAACTAGATTCCATGGGCTGATTCTGTAAACTGTTGAGGATGTGTGCGCGTGGTGAAGTTCACTCTGCAAACCAACAGCAAGAGTAAACCAGGCCCTCTCACTGGCATGTCTGGACCCACATTCCCATGACTTGATTCTCATCTTTGCCAAACATTATCAGAATCTGCATATTGGAAGAGAAGTGAGCATTCTTATATTCACCTGCTTAAGGAACAGATGGCATAGGAAAGCAAGGACCCATACGTGAACTTGTAGCCATTTTGTTGTTGGAGGTTTTGTTTCAGGGCCGTAGCCAGGATTTTGTCATTCGAGGGTAAGTCGGGGGGCACTGATGTCA
>NW_015227085.1:0-837 GCF_001447785.1 Gekko japonicus | reverse complement strand
CCTGTGTTGAAAGAATTGCGGTTCGCCAGGCAGTTACCTACACTGCCGGTGGGGATGCCCCATCATGCAACAATTTTGGCAAAATGTCATACAGGAAATAAACATAATCACAGCACAGACTCTACCTTTTAGCCCAGAATTTGCACTGTTGAACCTGGGAGATCCCTTAGACGACAGAAGCAACCCCACAGAGCTCACTGCAATATTGCTAGCAGTGGCTAGGCTGTTAATTGCAGTAGTCTGGAACTCCCCGAAACCCCCATCTATGGATACCTGGTACAACAAAATCTGGGATCAATTTGTCATGTGCAAGATCTCAAAATCCCTTGGAGACTCTCATAACTCAGGCAAGTCACATTCCAAATTTGTACGTACCTGGTTTCCCATCCGGAATTACATGTAAAATAAGGACCTCTTACCCTCCAACCCGCAATATCACGCATGGATTCACTTTTAATGTTAACTCTTTCTTCTCTTGGTTGTTGGGATAGGGCCCCTGATGTTGACCTGTAGGGTTATCCTCCCCCTTAAACATGCATTTCAAAAAGAACACTAGTCTACTGTATGCATCATCTTGAAAGGTTAATGTTCAATTTATTCGGCTTGATGTCATTTTATATTAGAGCCTGCAAAACTCAAATTTTCACTATCAGTTTTGTATTTTGGATGCTGTTGTAAGTTTATTGCAATTAATAAAAATATTTAAAATTAAAAAAGAAGTAGGTGGGGGAGAGAGGAAACAAAGAGCGAGATATGGATCATAGCCATGCTCAGCTGTTGAGGCAAAGCGTATGGGGGGGGGATGCTGAAAGCTACCTTATTTACTTGCAAGGATGA
>NW_015227084.1:0-837 GCF_001447785.1 Gekko japonicus | reverse complement strand
TTTTTTTTTTTTAATTTAATAAGAGCTGAATTTTGAATTTACCGGCGCAATTGGAGAATCTTGGCCTTTGAACGGGTGTGAAAACAAGAGGTTATTCTGCTCACGCTAGAAATCCCAAAGTCAGATCTGCAGCTGAGAAATATTACCCCGTGCGTGCCTCTCTTTCCTTGACCAGTTGCTGCCGACCCCACGGCGGTGGGGGAGCTGTCACTGCAACTTTCTTGCGCGCTCAGCCTACATAACTAGCCGAGTGTGTGACTTCCCCGTCTTCCCAGGGATTTCTGCAACTTTTAACTTTCCACCTATTTGATTTCCTCCTCTCGTCCTGCCGCCCGGTGCCTTCTGTGCGGCTGTAATGTGCGAGTTCATCTCCCCGATGCAAACTCTTCTTGGCAGGGCTCCTTGCGCCTTTAATAGCATCTGAACTGAGCTCCTGTCACCGAGCCCTGTGAGCAAGCCTGAGGGATCCTCGAATTGGCGCGCCTTCTCTTCCCTTCGTGTGCAGCCGGCTAATTAGAGACTTCCACTTTCCCGAGGAACCAGAGTGGCTTGTGCTTTCCTTGCCGATGAGGATTGAATGGGTGTTCGGAATCCTAGTTTGCGGGAAGAACTAGAAAGCGTCGGCAGAAGCTGTGGCGCCCTGCACCGTGTCTCAGATCTTGGGGAAATCTAATTATCCAGCTGCATGTGAGGGGAGGTGGGGAACGTATGCGCCTCGGGCTTCCTCATGCTCATCCACGTCCTGAGTTCCAGCAGGTGACACTTTCCCTTTCCGCTTGCTGCAGAATGCTTCCCTTAATGAAGTTTTAGTGATGGGCGAACGCCCCTGTTCTCATC
>NW_015227083.1:0-838 GCF_001447785.1 Gekko japonicus | reverse complement strand
TCGTTCAAAGTCCTAAAGAACAGGCCTTTCAAGGAGGCCTTCCCAAACATCTGCCTTCATTTCAGGTGAAGTCTGCTTATGAAAGGGGTTAAATAAATGCTCACCTTTAAACCCTTTAGACCTGGTAGTCCGTCGTCACCTCTTGCTCCCTAAGCACAAACATATGAGAAATTTCACGCTGGGGACAAAATTCTAATTTTGAACAACAGGCTTCTTTTCATAGAAAATGAAGGATGCAATTCTTCTATAACCAACCCTTTGTGGGTTTGATAGTGACTTTGCATGCATGATCATAGGATCCAGAAACATGCTAATTTCATGAGATTTCCCTTCTTTCGAAAGGAAGGGCTGTGTGAAAATAGATGAAGACGTCAAATAGCGAACGTTTGTGGCACATCAGGACTACTTTTAAGGAAACCGTCGGTCTCCTCCGCATGTACTTTGATCTCAGAAACAGAGATATTACATACTCCAGTGCCTTTTGCCCATAAACACAGTTAGTGGTAACAAAAAGTGATTTTATAATCCAAAGGCACAGGTTTTTGCTCATATTTGCAGGGGAAAGAGAATTTCCAGAATTTAGAGAATGACTTTAGTAGTAGGTAGCTGAATGTATCTGAAGCCCAAAGAACATGCCAGCCATGATCTCTTTCTACATCTCCCTGGTACCATACAGTTGAAATACAGTCTGATGTGGAGTTAGGGCGCCACTGTTCTGCACATCACTGGATACTGCTGGCAGGGAAAGTCTAACATTGTGACATCATACATTATGATATCATATCAGATTCTTCCAACTCCCTTTTACCGGTAAAGCCTCTGCTTGGCATGCAGAAGA
>NW_015227082.1:0-838 GCF_001447785.1 Gekko japonicus | reverse complement strand
AAGGTTTCCCCCACTGAAGAGTAGTGGAAAAACCTCCTATTTCAGAAGTAGTGAAATGCGGTTTTTCACACCATTTTCACACCATGCGGTTTTTCACACACATTTTTTTCATTTTCCTTATAGAAAAACTAGGAAATCTGGGGGAATGCTGAAAAACCCCAACTTTTTTTTAAAATAAGTGAAATGACAGACAAGACTTTACTCAAAATGTGTACTATGAAAATTTTTCTAAGAGACAAACTACAGCATTAGATAATGATCATTCTAATTTTTTTATACTAACATACTTTCAAGAATATTTTTGTTCAGATACAAATAATATTGCTAACAATTTATGTGTTTATCAACAAATGATTAAAGTGTTCAGCTTTTTTTCAATTTTACAAAGTTTATCTTAATATCCAAATATGCAGATAGCCCTATCTATTGTTACTATATGAGAGTGTTTCTGTCCGAACAATACACTTTCTTCTGCTTCCTATAGAATTTCTTTTGTACCTTTAACTTTCCCCACCTAACTCTCAGATGGCAAAAATTAAATGTACATGTGCTACAATAGCATAGAATGTAGCAGTTTGCAACTCCTTCTCAAGTCCTGGCATACTTGCAATGTTTCTTACAGTAAATGAAGACATTTATACTTTTAAGATCCATACATTCGCCAGATAGAACAATTTTACATGCTAACTAAGCTATAAATGATGCAATTTTTGTTGTTAAATCAGTAAAAGAAATTTAGGCGTGATAGAAAAGTAATTATTGCATATATTTCAATTCCCCCCACCCCCCCAGAAAAAGAAAAACAAGCTTTTCCTGAGGCTTCAAAATTTCTGGAAAT
>NW_015227081.1:0-838 GCF_001447785.1 Gekko japonicus | reverse complement strand
AAATGGTTGGAAACCGGTGGTCTATATTAGTGGCTCCCTGGTCAAATTACAAAAAAAGTCATGAAACATCTATGTATAGGAAGCAGAATTCATATTGAACCAGCTTACCTGTTTCCTGCTAAATTTAGTTAGTACCATTCCAGAAAAATGGGAGTTAGCAATACGTCCATGCTTTGGTAGATCAAGTAAATAAAATTCATAACTGAGCCCCACGAAATGGCTAGTAGGAATTTTTAGAAAATCTTCCTCCAGGACTTTTGAACCTCCTTCAGCAACTGTGAAGTTCTGTCCTTCCAACGGGATGAACTTTGGGATGATGTCTACAGCTATTTCTATTCCGCTGATTGCCTGGATGCCATTGGTCACATCCAATGAAAACTGATCTCGCAGCTGGTTGGAAATAGTCTGCACATACTGAATATTACCATCATTGATATCTTGCTGGGTAAAACTCAGAACTGGATTGTCTTCTCCAAGGTAACCTTCCTCCGAAGTAAACTTCCGAAAGTACCCAAAGATTGGAGGTGACCTGACTGTGAACTTCATCTCTGATGGCAAACTGTTTTCATGAACAACCTTAAAAGAAGATAACAGCAGTTCATTAAAAACATACGACAGGCATCATCTTCCAGTTTTGCATAATTAACCTTTAACAAGTATAGCACAGAGTACACATCATTATGTGAGTTTCGCCAGACTCCCTTCAGAATGGTGTAGATGTTGCATCGCTGACATTGCAGAAATATGGGACACATCATCTTGACAAATGGGCTGTTGGTACTACTTTGTTTATCACCACTATGCTATTTGGAGAGCCCTGACCTGGATAGCCCAGGCT
>NW_015227080.1:0-838 GCF_001447785.1 Gekko japonicus | reverse complement strand
TGTGCACGTGTGTGCTTGGTTTTTATTTATATGAAGGCTGAGTTATCCTCCTCACCAGTCTTCCCTCAAACTTGTGCCATGATTGAATACAAAATAAAGCAGAAGACGCTTGAAATGAGGCTATTTTAATTTCATACATTCATCCAAGCCAAAAGCAAGAGTTAAAGTATGATTTTATATTGGGAGCCATACAGTTATTTGCTTAGCCAGTATTAACGAATACCTTCAGCGTGTTTCTCCAGATAAGACTGTGATTCATACGGCACATGTACCACAGGAGCTCAAAAGGTCAAAAAGATGGCGACAATGAATTATTTTTCTTTCTTTCTTTTTAAAAAAAGTCCCTCAACCTAAAATCCACTCTATTCCTTTGGCTGTTTTCATATCAGTAAATAACTCTATAGGTTTTCTGACCTAAGCAGTTCCATTTGAGATGTTTGCCAGCCTAGACTTTTCTAAAATGTTACCAAACGATTAAACACAAATCCTTAAATGAAGAGAGCAGGTTTTATTAAATATCCCAGAGCAGTGCTGTTTGCCCGCTCTTGTGCCTAAATCTGGCTGCTGGCTGATAAACGCCTTCACTTTAAGATATTACTTATTAGCATGCCTGTATATTTCTACCTCACACAGTCACCCAAGGGTGATTGCTATCTGTTAATTGAATTCTGTGCCAGCAACTATGCCTTTGTGTGTCTGCCATTATAATTTCTAAGGATTGCAGCTTCATTTCCTATTTACAAGTTGCAAAGACTTGTGTCCATCCATAATGTATGCATTAGTATACGTGTGTGCATGTGTACAGAGGGTAACACATATATGTCCCAAATCCTGTCTA
>NW_015227079.1:0-838 GCF_001447785.1 Gekko japonicus | reverse complement strand
TGATACCCAGCATCAGTGTTCCCTCTAAGGAAGCATTGCAGCATAGCCTTTTTTGGTGGTCCAATGGGCCCCTTCCTATCTTTTTCAGCAACAAAAAAGTTGGTTGGATTCAACCCCATATGTCCATTTTTGTGTTCCTTGAAGGAAGGGCTGAATAAAGATATGGTAGACACAGAGATGAACCACCATTCCATGAATTTTTATTCCTAGGCCTTTGTGACTCCGTTACTTCTTTCTCCCACTGAGGAGAATGCTGAGAGGGCTCATCTCTCAGTTATAGAAGTTGATGACCTTGCTGAAACAGCTGTGAGGGGCTAAGATGGTTTATTATTTCAGAGAGCTTCTGGTCAATAAATGAAGCTAATTCTTCTGGCTTACACTGATGGGAAAGCTGCCATTTTGCAGCTGGCCTTGTCAAAGATTTAGTGCAAGTGCCTTCAAGTGACACGGCCAGACCTTATGTGGATGTTTATGTCTATTATACATGCAGGATTTACAACATAAAAGTTGTTTATAGACAAGGCGTTGTCAGAATGGACCAAAGGATGGATTTTATTCATTTTTGTTCATTATAAAATGCCCAATTCATCTGTAGATGATCAGTGGAGCTTAGCTGCTGCTTTTCCAACTGGAGATTTGCATTTTGGATGTTGACTGGGCATTGCCCTAGTTTATTTACTAAGCCCCTTTCCCTGGCTTTTTTTTGTAGGAAAGTTTTGGGCTGTGTGGCAATTCCTGTCACTGGAGAGGAGCTTCTTCATTCTTTTGTGGGGTTCAGTACATGTGAGGAAGGGAGGAACAGGTACCACTAAAGAACAGGGCATGGGGAAATAAACAT
>NW_015227078.1:0-838 GCF_001447785.1 Gekko japonicus | reverse complement strand
TGGGGCTTACTTCTGAGTAGACATGCTTAAGCATGCTCCCTAAGTGTCCAAGAAACAATTAAATGGGTTTCCAAAACCAGTACTGCATGCTGAAGACGCAAATCCATTTTCTTCCCCCCAGCAAAACATTTTTAAAAGCTGACTATCTGTGTTGATAACAGTCCTGTAGTGATTATATAAAACCCAGACACAACAAATGCTTTTAAATAGCACTTTCTTTTTTTGCAGTTTGGATTTTGCATATATCCGAGAGCAGGATTATAAAGCTGGCTAAGTGTCTTCCCCTCCAGCCACACGTATACACGGAAAGCAGAAATGGTGCCACTTGAACACAGCCCAGGAAAGCCCCGCATCTTCCCTTGGGTTCTTACGACAATAACATGAAACACAGAAAGCTGGCTTGGGATGTCTATCAGCGCCGAAGAGCACCACAATCAGCAAAACATTGTCCAGGTTATTAGCTCCCACTTGCCTCATATGATTGCAACAATATGCTGTGATCAAAAGAAACTCTTGCCAACGTATTGCATTGTTCTGGCAGCTGGGGATAGAAAAATCCTCACTTTCATGTCGCTACGACATGAATCGTCGCTGCCATTAGACCACAACAGTCACAGCTGACAGCGCAACAACATTTGTGTTGGGAGGTTCCTGCAGACTCTGCCCCAACTGGGTACCAGTTCACACCAAGGCCTCACATCGTACTGACAGAAGAAGCACAGGAGCAGAGATGGCAGCAGTCAACACCCGTGTCCTGATCAGGCCTGACCCAACGGCATCAGCAACCCAAACAGTTGTCTGGAGACATTAATGACACTCTGCCTGAACGGAGGTGAAC
>NW_015227077.1:0-838 GCF_001447785.1 Gekko japonicus | reverse complement strand
ATATGTTAAAAAATTCTCAGTTCATCATCCTCATTCCTGATTCTCCTAAAGGTTTAAGCTACTTATTTAGTTAATTGTGAAATCATGTTTTTTTCAAATTACTATGGAGGTACTTGGAGAAGTGATATCAAATTCCCCTCCTTGCTGAGGCCCTTTAAGCCTTTTTGTCTCTCAGCAATGCTGGGAGAAAGGAAAGAAATACCTGCATCTGCCAGCAGATCACCCTTCGAATAAGGAGGGCTATGAAGTAAATGAATCATTCAGCTTGAAAATGCAAGGACTTGGGCTGTTTATAATCATTTTAAATCTTAATGCTCTTTTGTGGGACTGGCCAAATCATCTTCTCAACTGAAGTTCCTAATGGGTACAGCTCCCTCCTGAATTCCTCAAATATAAAATGTGAGGTTGTTATAAGCTGGTTCCCTAAAATGCTAACAGTTATCTGCTGTAAGAGCTCTGGCCAGTCTCCAGCATCGTGCCATGTTTCCAGTTTGCCATACTGTTTACTTTTTATTGCTGAAGCCAAACTCCACTCAGGTCGCACACATACACATGACTAGGTGGAATGGTTTCAGCTGGATGAACCTGAGACCTCACACCGAGAGTGGAGATTCAAGTTATTAATTATGGTTTGTTGATGAGCTACGAATAAGGTTGGCCCAACTTTAAGCTAACATCTGAATCTTGCATCTTTTTATGTGGCTAAGAAACTTAACTGGCATTTACAACAGATCTCTTAAATAACTATCCATGAAATAAACCAGAATGTTTGGATTCTAAGATGGTCCAATGAACCAGTTATTGATATAAAACCACCTTGATATGCCTTAAAGGCATA
>NW_015227076.1:0-838 GCF_001447785.1 Gekko japonicus | reverse complement strand
CAGCTTAGAGGGAACATTGGCTGGGACCTCCAGGCAGGTTGGGAAAGAGGCGGACAGAGCCTTCTTGAGCTGGATAAAGTCGGTGGAGAAGATGTAAGACCTCCACCCAAATGTCCGCTTCTACTATTTGGCGCCTTTTTAATCTCCACCGATTCCCTTTCCCACGATGGAACACACACACACCCCAATCATTCCACCAACAGCAGCAGGGGACTTCAGGGGAGGGATCCAAGACCGTTCCACTCCACCGATGGGAAACTTAAATCCGGGTCCAACCCCTTCGTCTTTATATTAGAAAATGGGAAGGGAAAAAACAGAGCCAAGAGGGCAGCGCAAATATGAAGAAATCGTATTAACTGGGGTGGGGATGTCGGATCTTCTTGTGCTAAGTCCCAAAGAATCACAGTCAGTGCTGGAAAATGAAAGACGGCTCAATATGATACTACAAGCCAGGGTTTGAATACCCACTTCATTGACTTAATTTCACCCGATCAAATAACTCCAGAATTTGTCTGCGGGCTCAGCCAGACGGCAGCTGGTTGTCCTTGGTCAGTAATAGCCACAAGAGGCTCCGATTCCAGCATGGGGAGCGGTCAGTCCTTTCTACATTGTTTTCCTGGCCTCAACTAGCCCCCAGGGCTGCTATCCATCCTGCCGGCACTCAGATCCCAACTAGAGCTACCCACAGGCTGCTATTTACAGAGAGAGATCCCATAAGAGATCAAGCGTTTCAACCCTGAGCCATTCTTTTGCAGATTCTAGCAAACGACTCGCCCGGTTTCTCTACTGCCTGTTGCGAAACTTGCAGATTCCATGCGCCTGCTTGCAGAGATCTTGC
>NW_015227075.1:0-838 GCF_001447785.1 Gekko japonicus | reverse complement strand
GGATAGGCCCCACACTGATAAAAACTGGTCTCCCAACAGCACTCCTTTGAGTACAATCTGTGAGGAATGATTTGAACCAATACAGTGCACATCCCCTCATATCTACTTTTATCTCCAAGCGTCTCAACAAGATGGCATGGACCACTGTATTAAAAACTAAACACTTCATTGCTTGAAGAATCCGAGCATAGGAAAACATCACACAAGGTTCTACTGTAGCCTCACTCACGTAATATTTTTATGTTATGCCATGTCATCTTAATACTTCCCCTAGGATTTTCCATTTGGTGCCCTTCATTATGCTGTTAGACTCGTTTCATGAGAAAACAGTTTACCATTCTTGCATAGCAAGAGGTTGATCAGTGTGGTTATTGATGGTGAGATACAGTGCTACTACTGCTCTTCTCCATGCAAACTTCAACACTCATCTGTCTTGTCTTTTTTTAGGGGAGACATCTCCTCCTGTGACGCTAACAAATGCTAGCTTAGTAATGACTGCACAAGGTCAGGTCCTTACATTCAAGAGTCCCCTGATGCCAGGACAGATTGCTGCCTTGCCTTCCACACACTTGAAAGCTGAACTCAGATCAGAAGTTGACAGTAGCAGTGGGACAATGCAGCCAGGTGAGGCCACTTTGGATTTGGATTTGAGCCTGTTCATAAAATCAAAGTTTTGCTTCTCAATTAATCTATTTCATTTTTCCTTATATTGTCTCCTCTGACTTTCAAACAGTATATTTATGAAAAATATTTGATTATAAATAAAAATCTTAAACATGTTTTAAAATCTAGTCCTTAGACATGTAGGTAGTTGGTCTTTTTTGACTAACCCCCCCCC
>NW_015227074.1:0-838 GCF_001447785.1 Gekko japonicus | reverse complement strand
AGAGAGAGAGAGAGAGAGAGAAGAGCCGGCTCTGAGAGTCTTACATAATGACCCCGACTCGGTTAATTATTCAGCTTGTACAAACAAAACTGTCCACGTTTTTCCCCAAAGAGGGTGCAGACCAAAACCAAAAAGGGCATGTTTGGAGGAGAAATAAGATAGAATAATTACACGAGAGGGCAAAAGCTCAGGTTTCTTCCTTTGGGGTTTTGACCTCCTGAAGAGTTGTTATTATCCTCCTGCTTCTCCGAGGTACTCATTTTCATGCTAATCAGAGCATTTCTGGGAGTAGCTCAGCGGTTCGAGATAGGCTTCCTAAAGTTCTAACACCTCAGGTACACACTGTATTTCCGAGGCAAAACTGGAGGAAAACTTCACTCTGAGATTTACTTTTTAGGATGTGTAAGACTGAGACATACACACACTCGGAGAAAGTCTACCCCCTGAATTCCTCTGGGAGCTACTGTTCAGGACATTTGATTTGGAAATGTCCAGAGTCCTTTTCTACTTGAAAAAAAGCCTCTGTATAAATAAAGAAGTGGTGGCAAGGGATGGGAAACAATTCCAGGATTAGTTTAAAATCAACTCAAAATTAAAAAAAAATTGCTGAGAAACAACTATGGAAATCAACAATGTCTAGCCAGAAACTGTGTTTTAATAACTAGACGAGGGCTCCCTATGTGGTGCCAGTAGACAGCAGTCATCCATCAAGTGGTTTCAGAAAGTGGGTGGGGTTCTGTGGGGCTTTTGTCCATCAGATCTTCTGATTGGCCTCTGGATTTTTGATAGACTGAGCAGATTTTAAAAAATGCTTTGGCAGCAGCTGTCACCACAACAC
>NW_015227073.1:0-838 GCF_001447785.1 Gekko japonicus | reverse complement strand
TTGAACTGTCTCAACCGGAGTCTCTCGACCCACCCTAAAGTGATTGCTTAATATCCCAGCCAGTGCCTTCCAGCAAATATTACATGCTTTAAAAAAAAAAAAAAGTCTTGTTTATGACAAATCAGCATCAAGGGGAACTCCAGTGTGGATGAAGGGGGGGGGAATGCTTTTTTTTTAAAAAAAAGCTCTGTAATAATACCTTCGTGTGACGTTCCTAAGTATTTTTCTTGACAGATCAGCAAAACGATGCCGAGTGACAGATGATAAATCAGAAGGCACTTTCATAAGCGGTGGAGGGTGATTATGTAGTTTTTGGGGGCCGCCTTTGATCCTGCGTGACAAGCCCTCGAGGTCTGTGGCATTCGGGAACCCCCTGAAGGGAGATCAGCACCTGTTCGTACTTCCCCGGCTCCTCTGCCTCCCAGCGCTATTTCATCTCTCTGAACAACTCTTGGCGCTGATGGGTTTTCATTACTCATTTAGAAGGCACTTTGTAAAAAAAATAAAAAAAACTTATGTAGAAACCATATTGCTGGGGAGTCTAGGGGTGCTTTTTTTGGGATTTGCTACCCTGAGGGTGATTTCTATCAGCATTCCTGTCAGGAAAGGCTTATTTCACTTAATACCTGGCTCCACATAAACGATTAATCTTGTCATGATTTCCTTCCTTGCGGGGTTTTAATACTGGGCAGAGCCATATTCCATGACTGGCAAAAGTGAGAGGTATGAAACCCAGATTCAAAGCTCACCTCTGTCAAGAACTCACTAAGCGACCCGGAATCGACCTCTCAGGTCCTAAGGTTGCCAACTTCCAGGTGGCAGCTGGAGTTCTCCTGGA
>NW_015227072.1:0-838 GCF_001447785.1 Gekko japonicus | reverse complement strand
AGGCAATATATTAAGCTGATGCCAGCGGAAGATCCTACCTGCCATGGATGAAGATTCAGGAGATTCAGTGTGCCCCCATGCCCCTTTGCCTTCAGTCGGGTTCTCATTGAATGCATGAGATGGAGAGCATGTGCTACAGCATAGAGAGCGTTGTAGATACTATAGCTCTGCCCAGACATTGTCATTTCGAATACGAACGCCGGGAGGCTCTCTAGTTTTTCCTCCCCAGTGCATTCTTCTCTGTAAGGATGATATATCTGGAAGTTACATTTAAATAGCAACTGCCAGAGTATATAGAGGAAAGAATACATACGCTTGTAGGGATTTAGTTTCTGAAGAAAGTCTTGGAATCCCGGCACCACATTTGTGTGGAGCATGAAGGACAAGGTGCCATTCAAGGATTTTAAGGGGGCTGTCTGGTCAAAAGCCACACTATTAAAATCCCACTGAAGTGTTCTGATCCAAACCTTTTCTCCACAAAACATTTCATACAGGTGATTTTTTTCTAGAATCCGTTGTAAAAGCATAATAAAGTTGCTGTCTCCATAGTCAAGAATCACTTTGGCCTTGGTTAAAAAAGAAGCAAGTATTGGCTTAAATGCTTTCTGAAGGGGTTCTGTATCCTTGGATAAAGCCAATGTTGGAGTCTTTTCCAGAAATGCAACACAAATGCTGTTCTGGGTGAGTAGAGGAATGAGAGTCCTCAGAAAAGTTTCTCCGCTCTCATTATCTGACACAAGAAGGCCAATCCAAGTCCACGCAAAATGCTTCAGGAGGCGAACAATCCCAATATATTGAGCATTTTCATTTGGCACCATTCGATAGAAGGATGGGAACT
>NW_015227071.1:0-838 GCF_001447785.1 Gekko japonicus | reverse complement strand
TTAACCATGTTCTTGATGACTGTCAGACTGTATATGGATTGTATAATGGATGACGTGACCTTATGCTCACGTATGACTATTCTGAAAATGGGGGTGATGAAGATTCAGGGTTATCTGCCTTGGCTACTGGCTATTCTTATTTATTTTGATGATGGGGGGAAAAGGACAGAAATCAATGACAGAAACATTGAGATATATAGTTGAGTGTTTTATTTTTGGAAAAGATAATTAACAGCACTATTTGCAAATCCTGTTGAATACCCATCACATTTTATTGACGTAGCTTAAGCAAATAGCCAAGCTGTATGATTCTTGCGTTAGAGACACAGTCTAAGAAGAATTAATAGATCCTCTTCTCTTTCATCTGACCTTTCAAAGTTTCTTGGGAAATCAGAGAAGCATCAATTCTAATTCTTTCCAAAAATGTGCCCTTTCCACATAGGCAGTGTAATTTTCCAGCTACCATTCAAAGACCATAAAGCTTCTAATTTATTATTTCCTGATTCCCTTCAGGATCTGTTATCCTGGATGATAACTTTATGGAGATTCCGATGAAAAGGGTCATTTCCCCAAGCCTACACGTTTCTTGTCCCAAGCAGGAAATACATATGATCGAGTGAACCTTCACCACCAGACCCATTAATTTACTAACTAGTTTTGAAGTCCCAGTGAAACATTTTGGTAGGTTTCATTGAAGCTGTGTTTGCTGTTTCTCCTCAGACTTCTTGGGATGGTGGCTTAGAGATAGATGGAGAGAAGGTCTCTGAGACTTTGCACAAGCTTTTCTCCTTGAAACTACTTGCATGTTTCACCCAAGCAAGAACCTCCCAATTCACTT
>NW_015227070.1:0-838 GCF_001447785.1 Gekko japonicus | reverse complement strand
GCAAGCTGGCAACTTGATCTATTGCCACCAATTTTTATATGATTGCAAAGTATGACCTAGTTTATAAATCTAGACATTTCAATGGGGATTTAAATTTTCAACAATCCTTGCATGAACAATGATCAATCTTAATCAAAGAGATTAATAAGGTATAATTGTAGGGATCAATCTGCAAGAGTTGTAACTTTTAGTAAAGTGAATCTAGATTATATAGAATATGTACTCAATTGTTCATTTATCAGGTGCATTTAAATGTTCTAAAATAACAAGGAAAAACACTGAGAAAAAGGAAAACGTAGAGTGCTAAATATAAATCTGACAGTAAAATATTTGCATTATTTTGCTAAAATTGAGTATTTTTTCTTAATTTTAGTCTGCAACAGAGATAATTAAATAAGAAACTTCAGCCAAAAATGAAAAAACCACACATAAAGAATATGAATGATTTTGTAATAAAGGCACTCTTGCTTTGCAATGAAATTATGATCATGATTCATTTTTAGCTCATTTGAAAATGTCTCTGTAGACATTATCATGAGGACAAAGCAAGCCATCATGCCCTCTTGAAGGTCTGGATAGGAACCAATACTCTACTGCAGTATATGGCAAATGAGATTTATCACACAAGTGCATCTGTCCAGGTGTATCAATAACTTCAGACATCACAAGGCTGTAAATTTTAGCATTATGTGAGAGAGTGAAAAGGTTTGACAACATTACTAACTTGGATCAATATAATCAGCTAATGCAGAATGTCCTGGAGAAGTCCTATACAGAGCCATTTGTAGCTTATTAAGTCCCCACACAGTAATGAAGTATATGCTGTGTGTAATCTTCA
>NW_015227069.1:0-838 GCF_001447785.1 Gekko japonicus | reverse complement strand
GTTCCTCCTGTCTTTGAATTTATCTTTGATCAATATGGAATTGATCAGAAAGTGGCTCCAAATTCCTACAAAAGAGAAAAAGAAATGGATTTCAGTGAGAAATTGGGTAAAAAGGAATTAAAATTATTTCTCTTAACTGTGTTAATAGAGATGTAGAAGCCATGTTCCACGTGCATAGTGCCCCCAATAGGATTAGTGCTCTTTCATCTTTGTGAAAACTTGATGCTGATGATACTTCAACCTTTCTGCATTGAAACATTTTCCTTCTCATGTTGCAACTTCAGCCACTCTGATGTGGTGCAACTGCAAGCATACCAAGAATGCAAGGAAGCACTCAGAGGCCTTACTCAAAGCAAAGAAGTCACAGTATTAAATGGTGTGCATGTGGCAACCCCATTTTCTGCTGCTCAGAAATGGGATCTGCAAAGCAGAATTCTTCCAATTTCTACTGACTTTACCTTGGACGCTTCTATAAAAAAATTTCTGGATCTACCGGTTGGTATTAGAAGGTTAACTTAAAGACCTTGAATACTTTTGGTTTCCCTGCCACTTCTTTCCTCTTTGCATATCTCACAGTGTTTCCAGAAAGGTATCATTGTTCTCTCATCTTTGTGCCACTGTGATTTAATGCACTGTGCCCTAAAGCACTTCTTCACCCTTCAAGAATTTGTCCTCATAGAACTGCAATAGTAAAGAACAAGCATGTTTCTCCTTCTAGATATCCTTCAGTTGCCAGGACTTCTGCTCTCTGAATCATTGCCTGTCTCCTCCTTTGAGCCCTGCTAGCAACAGCAGCACCTTCCAAGACTTTCTGACCCCTCCCCAAAGATTGTTCCTG
>NW_015227068.1:0-838 GCF_001447785.1 Gekko japonicus | reverse complement strand
AGTCCTTTTCCTACCAATTAGACCAGAATTCACAATCTTTCAATAACTGGGGCAGCAGGACCTAATTTATGTGTGAATTTTTAGAAAATCTCAGAGAAATGGAAAAACAAACTTTGAACTTTGACATTTTGAAGCTAAGAAGATCCCATCAGTATCAGACCAGAGATCTATCTAGTCTACTATTTTGTTTCCTACGTTGATCAACCAAATTCTTCTGGGATTTGCGTGGAGTGCCCTCATGAAGCAGTCCAAATCAAGATGTTGCTTGACACAAAAACAAATCACAAATAGGAGTAAATTGTGGGTTAGCCCCACACTTTTGATTCCAGGCAGCTGCTGTCTGAGATTCAATATGATCTGTTCCCAAGGATTCATTGCTATGCTATTGAGGATGCTGAGGTGCAATGCTCAGATGTGCACTGCTGCACATATGCTTATCCAAAACATTATTGCCCTAAGCAAATGCTCTTGATTGGTTGTGCAATCAGGTTGGCAATGTAAATAAGCAAGAGACAGGGAGACAGATTGGTGAACTTGGCAGGGGCACAGTCAACAGCATTTCCTGTTCTGAGCTGCTGTAGCACTCAGCAGGGCAAGTAAGAAATATCCTGGGAAAAGCGGTACACTCTTAAGCCTCATTTCATAGACATAAAGCTAGAAATGTTTTTTAAATTGAAGTTACTATGTATTGTGTGTATAGCAGTTCAAATAAACTATGGGTTGCATAGCGAATTAAAAGAAGCCTAGACTTCTGGAGATTTGGGATGAGTTGCTATCAATATGCAGATGAGCTCTATCACACACTTCTAGCAGATCGTGGGGAGGCTGTGCAGGATGC
>NW_015227067.1:0-838 GCF_001447785.1 Gekko japonicus | reverse complement strand
TCCACAGCTTAGAGGGAGCACTGATCAGGCACACCTCCCTGGGGAGGTTGTGACACCATTGTGGGGCTGCCAGTGAAAAGGCCCCCTCTCATGTCAAAACTGACGCTTTGTGTTGGGCTAGATCTGACCTATTTGAGTGGCGGAGGGTGAGCTGAATATAGAGAAGAGAGCCTCCAGTTTTGGAAAAGCCCCAAGTAGAAGCAGTGATGGTGTCCGGACAGCTGTGTCCTCAGTTGCACCACACACATGCACAACTTTGGCACTGTGTAGATTTTTTTAGCGAAGTTCCTAGTCCATGTGGATGACATACCTTACGCTTGAAAAAATACCGGCAGATTAAACATCAGGATCCTGGGGAGGTCTGGGCGAGCTATCAGTGGCTAAGAGACAAGTGTTCCTTGCTGCTTTTGAGAGCTTGGAGAAGTTGGATAGTTCTGCAGATTTTTGCAGTGTTCTTCTTCTGAATAACTTGTTCTGGGTGTCGGTATTCTTGCCACAAAATGGGAACCCTTTTCACGAACTCCCTTCCCCCTAAATGCTAAGGCTGTTAACTGTGTTTGGCTTGCGCCGAGATCAGTTTTTGATGCGTGGAAGCGGCTGAGGACTTCACGAGTCTCCTTTTCTCTTCTCTCCTCCCCCTTTTCTTGAAAAAACTCCAGCGAGGCGGACATCAAAGAGAACACTAACTACGGGTAAGCAGCCCCTAATCTCTTTTGTCTTCGCAGCAGGCCGCGTTGCTTTTATTTAATCCCTCGTAACTCTTAGGAATTCTCAGTTCAGTATCCGCAGTTACGTAAGGCAGGTTTTCCAGCTGACCAAGTCTTGCTTTAGCGTCATC
>NW_015227066.1:0-838 GCF_001447785.1 Gekko japonicus | reverse complement strand
TAGCTCTTTGAGGGAATGAAGGCTTTCCGGGGCCCGGACGAGCACGTCCGTCTTTTCCGTCCCATGCTGAACATGGAACGCATGTTACGTACCGCTCTCCGCGCCTGCCTGCCTGTGAGTATTACCCATCACCTCCTCTCGCCTCCCTCTTGCCTGATGACCAAGCTGCCGCTTCCTTGGGCTTAAATCTGCCACCCCCCAAGAGGGTCTTGGGCATGTCATGCTCAGAGACACTGCGTGCGGCATTCTGACGGGTCCCTTTTCTCTGTGCAAGGTCCGAGCGGATTGCACTGATTCCTGCAGGGAGAGGAGAGGGTGAGAGAGTCCTGGGGGGAGAAAGGATTGTGAAGAAGCGGGGCCTTTGTGTCCGGGAGCCAGGCCCCCAGGGTTCCCTGGGATAGGGGAGAGCTTTTGATGGAATGGAGAGATAGCCGGGGAGGCTGTCTCTCTGGGGTTTTTTGGGGAGGGGAGTGTGTTGAATGCTGGCGTTGAGGCCTTTGGTGTCCCGAGGAGCACCACTGATCCCTCCGGGCCTCTGTCCCTCTCTCCCAACAGCCCTTTGATAAGGCCGAGTTACTCGAATGCATCCGGCAGCTCATCCACGTGGACCGGGACTGGGTCCCCCACTCGGACTCCGCCAGCCTCTACATCCGCCCCACCTTCATCGGCACTGAGGTGGGTACTCCCGCAGACTTCCGCTCTGATGGGCTGCCGACCGTTCCAGTAGCCAGTGTGGCACAGGCCCTGGACCAGAACACGGGAGAGCCCAGGTTCTGATTCTTCCTCAGCCCCAAAGCTCTCTGGGTGGACTGGGACCAATGCTCCCTCTAAGATGTGG
>NW_015227065.1:0-838 GCF_001447785.1 Gekko japonicus | reverse complement strand
CTGTGTGTCCATTGTAGTTGTGTTTGCTCTTCTAAGAATGACACACAACCTTAAATACTCTTGCTTGGTATACCTGATGGGGTGGGGGCTCCTGAATGCATAGTATTTAAGAACATGTGT
The DNA here is from genome assembly GCF_001447785.1 of Gekko japonicus. NCBI lineage: Eukaryota > Metazoa > Chordata > Lepidosauria > Squamata > Gekkonidae > Gekko > Gekko japonicus. Next base: position 718 of record NW_015227065.1, on the reverse strand, counting down.
CTGCTCATGGGGTTGTGGTTTGCTGTGGAAAACACAAGCAAATGTGATGGAGAAGGGAGCTGCTAATTGATGTGCTATTAAAAGTTGATGTTTGGAACTTCCCCAGGGACTTGCAAAAACTTCTGCCACTTGGAACCTCTGATGGGGATGTTTGCTTGATGGTGCCATCATGCATTATTGATAGTGATTCAGATGAATCAGAACCTGGCAACATTCTGCAACAGGATGGGGTTTTCTGGCACTTTCCATAATGTATTGGCAGTGCTAGTAGACATGCATGAATCAGTAATTGCAATCATGTTGAGGCAGGCAGATAGTATTCTAGTGACGTGAAGACATAAGCTGTAAATGGGTCAGTACCATTGATGAAGATCAGATGCATGCACGTGCATCAGAGGCTATAGAATTTTTCTCTCTGAGCAGGTTGGCTTGCACATTTTTTTTGTGAGCAACTTCTGCTCAGCAATTCCAAGGGGGCTTACCTTGTTTTATTGCAAAAGCTGGTGATTATGCCTTCATTCTGTACTCCCCCCCCCCCGCTACCCTCTGCAAAGGATGATGATTGTTATCATGCATCTGGGGAAAGAGGTGGACAGAAATAAAACAAGGAGGTAGTGTCAGTCTATCTTTTTGTATCTTTGGCTTGGGACACGACTGAAGGTGTGTCCAGTATTGATGTTCTGACTAAAATCTCTTCCCTCAAGGAAGATAATCCTTG
>NW_015227064.1:0-838 GCF_001447785.1 Gekko japonicus | reverse complement strand
CGGGTTTATTTTGGGCTCCCTCCAGTTGTTAATAATGCTTCTGCTATGGGGTTCTGCCAGAAAAGATTTTTAAATTTTTCTCTTGTGATGGTGTCATAGTTTACTTCAGATTTGAGGGGAACACTGCATGGGGAAGAGGCATAAACTGGCCATGTCATGAACAGCAATTGCAGCTAAAAGTTGAGTAATCATGTTGGGAGGAACACAGAAGAATTCTTCAACTTATGCCACCCCTTCCTGGTATTTACAGAGCTGCTTTACATATTCATGTGTGGCTCATTTGCATACATGGATTACACCAGTCTCTTCCCTGTAGGCGTCAACCAATAGTTAACACGCTCCACTAACCCTGCAATGGCAGGGAAATGGCTTTAATTTCCTTCTACTTTCTCTCACGTGGGAACTGGACCCCCCAAGAAGCTTCAGTTTTAGTTGGCTAATACTCAGCAATTTGAAGCTTAGCAGAAGCTTTATGTCACCATCAGGATGAAGGAAGACTGGCAATTGTATATAACACGGAATGTCAACATTTCTCCTCCACAAACCTGCTCCCACCTAATGAGGTAGTATGACAAAACTCCAAATACATGCCATGTCGATTCATGCATTGAGGGTCATGCCACACTAAATGATTCCTGCCTTAGTGCTCAAAGTAAGGTCACAAACAAGTCTCCCCTCACAAGAAGATAATTATAGGATAATATATCCTGAGCCAAATGGCTCCCTCAATGCAAAGTAATTAAAAATTTCTCATTATTTATATCCCACACCCTTGTCCATGACAGACTTATTCTTTAGTCTTGTTTACATTACATTCTTTAGGCTTTCACATAGGGGC
>NW_015227063.1:0-838 GCF_001447785.1 Gekko japonicus | reverse complement strand
GCCTAATCTACCTCACAGGGTTGTTGTGGTGATTGTGTTCCTATCTGGTAATTCATGCACCTCCGATATGGGTGCAAGCAATGGGCGCAACAAGCTGGTGACCCAGGAGTGGGCCATAGCATGAAGATCAGGTCCCTGGGTGGAACTGAAGCTCAACTTCAGACCTGGGGGCAGGACTATCAAAGTTCTGGAAGGATCCTCGCCAAGCAGGCCCCTTCACAGAGTCTGAGACCCAAACCCTCGTGAAAAAACGTGAAGTGGCTGCCCTGTGGATCCCTTATAATTTTGTATGGTGACCCATGCAAGACTGCCCCATAGATATTCTATGCCCCTTTGAAGGCCAATGTCTGTTTCCTTGCTCTGCCTCCTATTCAGTAGGGTGCTCTCAAAGTGTATCATCCAAATCTCTTTACTTAGCTGACAGAATGCCAATTGCGGCTGATTGTTTGCTGGTACAGCATGTGTTTTGACATTCTTGAAAATTCTAGTTGTGGAGAGCCCTGCTTGTTAGATACATAGGAAAAAGAGAGAGCGAGAGTGATTTGTGCTCTCGAAATGTGAAAAATGCATTTCCTAGGAGACAAGAAAAATGCACTTTTTGAGAGCAAGTTTTCCACAATTCCTTAATGGGGAGTGTCCATCGCTGAATCCAGTGGAAAAGAGTAGCTCGTATCCAGGCTTGTGTGTTTGAACATCATTAAGGTGGGAAATTCTACGTCCAAGCATCCTAAATTCCGCACCAAGAAAAGCCGGATTCTACAACCTGTATCAGTCATACAGATTGAACACTATTATTCTGCAAAATTACATTCATAGAATCACAGAGTTGGAAGGTGCC
>NW_015227062.1:0-838 GCF_001447785.1 Gekko japonicus | reverse complement strand
AGGAAGCAGGCCTCTGTCAGCCCGTCTGATAGTGAGAGTTTTGCAGTACCATCATGGGCAGGATTTGTGCAATGCTGTTCCCGCCTGGCATCCTCCCATGTCTGTCTTTCCCAACCAGCTGCCGAGAGAAGACATCGCCAGGCCAGGAGATTGAGGCGGCCAACGTACCTGAACAGTGTCCATGCAGTCGGATAACTTGGCCAGGTTCTTTCTGGGCGGGAGGAAGACCTCCAGCCTCACAGCCCCTTTCGCGGTCCTCTGGAAGGAGATCAGGAAGTGGATCTCTTGGGCCTGGGGTGAAGAGAAGCCACGTGAAAGTCAGCAGACATTCAGAAGAAGAGAGAGAGACGGGAAATCAAATCAAAGAACCGTCTAGTCCTTCTTCTATGAATAGCTGGGCATCTACTTTTGGGGACATGGCAGGACATGGAAACAACCGGTCTCCCTGTATCGTCTTTCCCCAGTGTCTCGCATTCAGAGGTAGACTGCCTCTTTACATGGAAGTTCCATTGGGCTGCCATGGCTAATGACGATCATCCATGAATCTTTCTGAGCCTTATTAAAGACACATTTAGACCTTTCAAAAGACAGCTGGGGATTTAAACATTAAGAAGGATTCCCTTGTGTGACAGTGTGGTATGGAGTTTGGAGGGGGCCCGAGAGACCTGGGTTCGAATCCCTGCTCATCCAGGAAGCTAACTGGATGACCTTGGGCCAGTCGCTCCCAGTCTAACCTACCTCACAGGGTTATTGTGAAGTTAATTGGGGGAAAACCCCAGTTGCCTACAAGAGGTCTCAAATGCCGCTGAGGTAGGCTTGCCAATGTCCAGGTGGGGCC
>NW_015227061.1:0-838 GCF_001447785.1 Gekko japonicus | reverse complement strand
CAGAGAAATCTTCCTAGTCTCTCTCTAGCTTCCTTTTGTAGTGCTTTCAGTCCTATCCTTTATAGCGTAGATCATATCCTTTATAGCATAGATCAGAAATAGATATATTGATATGGATATATAGATGATGCCACAGAGTTGCAAAATATACAAGAAAGATATCATTAAACAGAAGTCAGTTGTACTTTATATCAAGCTGTTTTAACTAGATAATGAATTGCTTCTTCCCATCTTTGGAATATTCTGTTCCTTTCTCTGCCTGTTTCAGACTTCAGAATGGCCCATTCGATTCCTTCAGTGTTCCTACAATGTTCTAGTTGTTTGTAGCGTCCTTGATTCTTTAGAAGCTCAGCATTTATGGTTATCTCTTCCTGGAATTCTCATAAATATCCGTTGCAAAAGCTCTAGAACATTTACTGCCTGCTACTAAGAACTAGTTGTGTTGACAAGCAAGTACTTCATGTGGGCCATGCTCACTCATCATTGTTAACATAGGAAGATCCCTGCTGGATCAGACCCAATGGTCCAACATCCTGATTCTCACAGTGGCTGGTCAGATATCACCAAAGGAAATCCACAAGCAGGACATGAAGGCAGTAGCTTTCCCCTGGCATTACTCCCCTGCAATTTATATTCCCTATGGAAGTTTCATTGAGTCATTATCGCTAATAGTCACTGGTAGACCTTGGCCTATATTCCATCATTCCATTCAGCAACATTTGAAACCTCCCTCCAACCTAAGGAGTCTTCCTCCTACATGTGATTCTTCCAACAGAGGAAGAGAAGCTATTTAAGCTGGAGGAAGGCTGCTTAGGATGGAGGAAAGTTCCAGACTTTA
>NW_015227060.1:0-838 GCF_001447785.1 Gekko japonicus | reverse complement strand
GTAGATATATCAGCACTGACTCACCTGAGTGTCTATTTTTATTAGTGCTATATCTGCTTTCTCATCAATATCTTTAATTTTAGCTTCATATGTGACACCATTCTTCAGTTCCACTTTCACTCTGTGCTTATTGGTGACTACATGGGCATTTGTAACTATTAATCCATCTTCAGAAACAACGAAACCTGAGCCACTGGCAACAGAAACTTCCCTCTTTGAAAAAGGCAGTCTGAAAGACATGAAATATCTGTATCAAAAAGCACAGCAGTTTCTGAACATCAGAAAATGACAAGAGATAATTGGCTTTGTGATGCCATAGGAAATTAGATGCACAGGACCTTTCACATTATATGCATTACCGCATGAAATTAAAAATTATTTTAAAAAGCTTAATAAGTAATGTTATTCATGTTTAACAGCTTCTACACAAATCAGTATTTTCACAATAGCATAAAAAATCCATACAATCCCCAGGAAAAAAATAACATCTGAATATCTTGTTTACTTGCGAAATAATTCAATGTGAACCACAGCCGGTGCTATCTTCTCTACCACGTCTGCAATAAAGTTGTATTTGTGCCGCAAGCTATTTGGATCTTCCTGGCCTGAGGATTGAAACAAAAAACATTCGTCATAATTCATCAGAAAGAGAGCGTAAACAGTTTCAAAATACTTGTATTAAAAACTGTGACTTATTAAAACTCACAATGGAGCCCAAGAGGTCACAACAGGTCTCTGTATTATAAACAGATTTATTAGAATTTAAAATAAAGCTCAAGAGACCACAACAGTTTTGTTCTTGAGACAGTTTTTAATTGCTAGCATTGGGGGGAAAACC
>NW_015227059.1:0-838 GCF_001447785.1 Gekko japonicus | reverse complement strand
CCTGGAATTTCTCCAAGGGGTTCAAAGCAGATTTCAGCTCACATCCCTATAAGGTAGGCTTGTCCACCATGCCAGCCTCTGAACTGAGCAAAGACCAGCACTATACATTGCACCATGCTGGCTCTCCATTACCACAGCTTCATAAGAACAGTGAAAATAGATTCTGCAGCCCCCAAAGGCGAACTCGCCTCCCACTCTCTGAATCACAGTTCTCTTGCATTCATGCCCAAATTTCCATCTCCCTCTCTAGACCCAACTCCTCGAGAATCCAACACGTCAGTGGCTGCCATTACTTACACAGCTGTACTTGGGGCTCACTTCAATGCCAAGTTGAAGGAGAAGGCAAAAGCACTGGTGTCAAAGCACAGGGGTCAATTTTACTGAAATCCCATCAGCAGTCTCTAAAGGTGGGAATGCTCCAAAAGGAATACAAGCTGGTCCTAGCAATTCCACGGTTCCAATTAATTCTATGCTTCCCCATAGGATCTCACAAAAGGTGCTCACCAAGAAGCCTTGGATGATAGTGTGCCGGTTCTTTCCCTCATAATCCACCACTTCAATGTAGTCAAGGTAAGCATCAGCCCAATAAACCAGTCGGTTGACTAAGTCCAAGGTAATGCCGTGTGGGAAGACGATCTTGCTGTCCACCAGCTTTGTACGGTTCTGCCCGTCCATGTCACACCGCTCCACTTTGGGTATCTGTCCATAGTCGGTGAAGAAGACCTTCCTGCAAGGGAAGAAAGAGAAGGATGAGAGAAAGCCTCAACACATAAACGGGAACCGATGGTTTCTCATGTGAGGAGTGGGGGGATAACTGACATCCTGCATTCACAGCCAG
>NW_015227058.1:0-838 GCF_001447785.1 Gekko japonicus | reverse complement strand
CCCAGCAGTCCAGGATTATCTTTGCCCAGCTTTGGAAAAGAGCACAAGGCAAGATCTCATGAAAGAAACCTTTAATCGGTATTCTGTTTTTAACAGCAGGGGCTACAGCCTTGCCAAGACATTTCTTGCTATGAAGTCAGTTCAGCATCAAAGTCCTAAATGATGCATAAGATTTCATGGCTCGCTTTCGATGTTATGACTGATCAGCAGCAGAAGAAATGTCTTTTCATTTGGCTGGGATTGCACCGGAAAGAGTCATAGGGTGTGGAGAGAAAATGCCACCACATGCGCTTTTTCTTCTTCTCATCGTTGCTGCCCCCTCCACCCCCCCAAACCTGTCCATCTAAGGCGCTTTTCTCCTACTGCGAAAACAGGTCAAAGTAATAAAACATTACTCCTTCTCTCTCCAGACTGGGACAACATCTTCATATTTATTAGCCAGTGACAATCGTTATTTGGGGAATGAAATAATAAAACAATACAAGGAGAGAAAGACAGTAATGCAAAAATCTTTTGCTTTTGAGGGGAGAGCTGGAGAAGAGTTTTGTGGGGGCCGTTTCTGGGGCATGCAGAAGGCTTTTCGGCAACAAAAACGAATTCCGAATTTCCCAGACAGGCCGTCCTTCCTATTCCTGGCCAAGTCATCACAGCCCCGTGCCTCCCCCCAAAAAATCACATTCGGCCACCAGCTGTTAATTAGGAGGCTGAGAACATCCAATATTAAAAAACTAAAATGTATTTTAGTAGAAAAGGACAATCAGAAGTTTACACTGCATTTCAAAAAAGCATCAAAAGCAGAAAACTTATACAAAATGGCAAACATATGAACCCCCCCCCC
>NW_015227057.1:0-838 GCF_001447785.1 Gekko japonicus | reverse complement strand
AACATGGCTTCTCTTATGTTCTTAACCAGAAATGATATAAGTTAAACAAAAATGTCACAGTGACTTCTAAAGCTAACTTTTAAAGCTTTTGAAGTAGCCATACATTTCAGCCTTTTGTATCCTTAGCCTTCTGTATAAACACTGTAATCTTCTGAAAGATTATTTCTGCCAACATATTCTAGTATACAGCATACACTGTACTATCTTAATTTAACAAAGAATGGCTTTGAAGCATAGAAGTCTGCAGAGGCTTTGCAAGAACTTCTCAGTTTCGTATAATGTTTTTAAAAAGATAAGTAACCGTGTAACATGATGAGCTCAGGAGATGAGAGAAACTGATGAGAAAACAATGAAAATTGTTATCTGCCATAATCCTGCACCTCTGAATTTAATGATTAAGTGATTAAGTTTGTCATTGTACTCTATTCAGAATGCTGCAATTAAAATCTGCTATTGTCTAGGGAATTCAATTCCCCATCTCAGCAAAAAGGACTTTCTGTTTTAGTAGCCAGAGAGCACATTTCAGTTTGTTTTCCCTTGCTACTATTTGCCTGCTTTGTAGAAGTCTTAAAACTAGTTGATGAATAAATGCAGGTTACAGAAAGCTTGGTTCTGACTTTGCATAGATTTGACGCCTTTGGAAAGCAAAAGGAAACGTTTCCAGGTTGTACCTTTAGTCAGTCATTCTGTACAGAAGATTCCTGAAAATATTGAAGCTGGAAGCTTTTTTTCTACAGAAGAAAAATTTGGATTTGTATGTTACTCTATTGCATCATGGTATAAACCAGGTAGATGCTTCTCTTTGACAAAGCAGGGAATGGTGTCTATCGTGTTTGAA
>NW_015227056.1:0-838 GCF_001447785.1 Gekko japonicus | reverse complement strand
GGTGTCAATCATTATATGATACACTAGAATGGACACCTGGAAGTAGGCAGCTAAGTGGTTAAGCAGCTCTTACCTTCCAATATTCAATGGATTTCACTCTAACAATAACACAGCTGATTAGTAATCAACTGAGCTTATCTCAAAGTTTACATCACTACCTACACAGTCTATCCTTGCTCACACATGGTAGTATCTGAATGACTACTTTAATAGTGAGTGGAAATTATCTCTTTAATGATACCCTTTAATATTAACTTGATTGGAAGATTTTATTTTACCATAACAGAGGCCTGTGTTTTCCCAAGGTTAGGGATTTGGGGCGATGGGGATGATGAGGGGCAGGGCTTTTGGATATGGATGTTAAATAAACTACTTTTTCTTACAACACACCTCAGCACTTTGTTCTCGTCATGTCATGGCATGTGATGACTTGCCGTTTCCCAAGCATGACCAAATGATTAGTGGGGTTATGTCTGTGTATCTCAACAGTAATAGGGGTTCTCTTTCCATTTGCCTTGCATTGAAGCCTGAGCGCTCCATTGGTTTGTGCATTTTCAGTTTGATGAATTCATTATTCTCTACCTTCCTCCTTTCTTCCCTCTCCAGATCCAAACTTTTCCCTGGTGGGCTATGTGTAATATGTTTGTTTTTTAAAAAATTCTGGTAACTATTTATTTCACTTCTAAAGAATTATAGGCATGTCCAGTTTTAATCATGTGTTTCTAACATGGCTTGGATGTGCATTTCACAGTTTACATTATGGGAGGGCAACTTACAACAATGCAAGCTGTGCAGAGGCTACAAAGGACTCTTGTGCAATATCTCATTTACAACCTAC
>NW_015227055.1:0-838 GCF_001447785.1 Gekko japonicus | reverse complement strand
AAGAAAGCCTAACTCCAGCAAAACCATCTAGGTCTATTTGCCCTGTATCTAGCTTAGGTAGCCAAGTTGGCTTTTCTATGGGTAGTGTGCCAGCTGTAATTGAACCTGGCTTTCTTACCAATGTGCCTGTGACTCTTGCACTTAGCAGCAATGGTTTCCCAAGCTGCTGAGAGTAGATGGGCATTAGGAACCTTTCAAAGCTGCACCTGTTCAGCACCCGTTAACTGATTTCCCCCCATTTCTGAAAGAGCCACCACAGACTTTCTCAAACCACCTGATTGAAATGCTGTGGGAGAGCTGGGGCCCAGGAGCCAGGGCTATCACTGATAGGATAGATTCCATTACTGCCATTACAGTCTCCTTTACTACCATACATCATGATGTCAGGATAGGAGAGTTTAGTACTCCCAAGTGGGAGGCCCACTGAGCCCAACATCTCCTTGCAAGGAACTGGCTGCTTCATTTTGAGGCACTTTCCATGGCCCCTTCCCTAACAGTTGCTAAAGGGTCTATTGCAACAACTTTCATTCCAGCTTCCTCTCTAGCCCTCCTGGAGACCTCTTTATGGTCCCTGCTGCCACAGTTCCCCACAGAGCATTTCCCTCTGCCTACAAGTTTTTACACAAAGGAAGGTGTGCAGAGTCAAACCTGGCTCCACTTGCTTTGTTTCTCTCACAGGGAAAGCCTGGGATTCCAGTGTTGTGGATGGTAAATTTTGTGGTCTGAGGCTGGGGTTCAAAAAGTCCAGCCACACATTATGGCTTTGAGCATCAGGATTAAGAAGAAGTAAACAGAACCTGACCTTTGATAATGACGGGCAACTTGATTTTGTCACTGT
>NW_015227054.1:0-838 GCF_001447785.1 Gekko japonicus | reverse complement strand
AACCCTCCATCATAGCTCGACCGGAAGCCGCATTCCTGGGCCTGTTGAATGTTTACCACTCCTTCCTACCACATAGTGGCTGTAGCTGAGCCCCTCAATGACTGGACAAGTAGGCTGTGTGGCACTGGGCTCATCACCATGATCAGGCATTTCTCATCATCAAATGGCTGCTGTCATCTGAAAGTGCTGGTGCATTTCGATGAGCAGAAACCTCTGGTCCTGGTGTGCAACATGTCATCATATGGCATTGGTGCAGATTTGAGTCATTGTCTACTGAACAGAACTATGCCTAGATCAACAAGAAGACTTTGGCTATTGTAGCAGGTTAAGAAATTCCATGACTACATGTATGGGTGCCACTTCATAATTGCCAAGGATCACAAGCCTCCGCTGGACCTATTTGCACCTGGTCGCCAAATGCCGCAGATCCTGCCTCCCCATGTGCTGTGTTCGACCATTTTCCTCAATGTGTATGATTTCCCTTTGGTGCATAGGCCAGGGAAGAGCCCCAGCCATGCAGATGTCTTGAGTTGCCTTCCTCTTCCTTCCACTGGACCAGACCCCTGCCTGGCACACAGGGTTGTGCTGTTGGAGTCATTACCAGAGCCACCCTTTCATGCATCAGATATCACTGCAACATCTTCCAAGGACCCTATCCTCGCCCAAGTGCTCAAGTGTGTATGGAGGGGGTGGTTGTCAGGAAATTAGATCAGAAATTTCCACCATTTATGTCCAGGCAACACCAGGTGTGGGTACACAAAGCTTGTTTGCTGTGTGGCAACAGGGTAGTGATCTTGGTGGTGTTGAGAACCAGGGTGCTGGAAGCACTTCACATTGG
>NW_015227053.1:0-838 GCF_001447785.1 Gekko japonicus | reverse complement strand
AGAGGGAAATATCCTGAAAATTAGTAAGGCTAATGAAAAGACAATGTCATGTTGGTGTTGCATTGCCTGATTTTTAAAAATAGAATTTCTTCTTTTACTCATTTGATCTTTTACTCATTTACTCAACATTTTCTGTATGCTTCAAGAGACTAATTTACTCGTTTCCCCTTTATTTTCAAATGCTGCCTACAAGTTTCAGTTTATTTATCCTTAGTGGGCTCTTTACCTGAAAGTCTACAAATCCCATTTCTATGGGAGTCTTATAAAATGCCCCTTTGTGCTGTACTGAAAACATATATTTAATCATGCCTGGCATTTCTTTATAAATCAATACGTCTATCATCTAATTTGGAATGATCTTTTCAGTAATGGAAAGCGGGAAAAATCATGTGACCAGAAAAAACATTACTACAAATTTTCATGTAAATGATATTCATAAAATCTAGCATAGCATTTGAAGTATCAGAGGGGCAAAATATAGTGGACACAACCTTTTTTAAAAAATAGGTTAGTTCTTACTTTCTCTGAGGTAGTGTAGGTGTGAGAGAAGAATGTCTGCATTGTAACTTGGTGTGAGCCTTTGGAAGTCATCTTTGGTCATTTTACACAATTCTTTCCCATCAATATTTTGGAACAACAAGATGTCCACGTCTGGGAGGCCATATTCTTTGATGGCCCATTCCAACCACTGGCGTACATGGTCTGTACTCCATAATGTGGGATCTGTTGGAAAAGGAGAAAGTTTTATTATGGAGAATTAGCTTTTTCCTAGCAAGCATGCTAAAATAATACTGAATAGTATTAATTATTCTGCTTCAGGAATTAATCCTAGATTAAT
>NW_015227052.1:0-838 GCF_001447785.1 Gekko japonicus | reverse complement strand
CCCTGCCCCCCCCCCCAACAGAGGGAGAGAGAGACTTTTCAGGAGCAGACTGCTGCCCTGCACTGTGAACATAACCATATAACTTAATTTTGTATCATTGCTATATAACAGTTTTTGCTACCCATGGCATTCCAGGATAAAAACTATTCAGTCACTTCAACATTATGCATGAACATTTAGATTTGCATAATATCATTAGCTCTGTGCTCCACATCATACACGATACTTTCAGCAGATACCACATCCCTACCACTCCTCTTCACTTTTCATTCATATGCTCCAACAGGGTTTTGATTTGCCACAGACACTACCTGTCAACCACATACAGAATGCATAAACCCTGGAAAAGCTCACACTCACCACACCAGTTTCCACTCAGGCAATAAACATGCAGGAGAGCTGCATTAAATGGAGTTTACTGAACAGGGAAAGCAAATGCCAAGCAATAGCTGCTGAGAATGCTAACTTAGGTTGTATAAAAAGAGGAGGGGCACTTTGCTGCAGGACACAGTGGGGCAATGATCTTGCTTTTCTTCCCAAAGTCCATTGTCTTGGTGAATAAGGTGCTTATGTGAAACAATTTGTGGATGGAGCACAGGCAGTCCAGACAGCCAGGACAACTCTAGTGTTACCTTTTTCCTTTCGGGATGGTTGGAAGGAGCTTGCTGCTTGCTGTGTCTTTAAGAGAGTGGAACAGGAGTGGAGAGAGAATTCTGTTGCTAAGTGGGCTCAGAGCATAGGAGAACTTATATGTAACATGAAACCCCAGGAAAGACTCATCACGTTAATAAATCTGCTTCAACCCCTGCTCTGAGTTACCCAAAGTAACTTAGCTAAC
>NW_015227051.1:0-838 GCF_001447785.1 Gekko japonicus | reverse complement strand
CGGCCCGTGTGACCGGGGCCTGTAATGATCAGATAAGGACTGAACCATATACTGCCAAAACATATGAGAACCAATGAACCTCCCACAGGAGGGCATTCCTTTGGTGCTACCACTAAAAAGGCTCTGTCATAAGTTGCCACTCTCCACATTTGTGCTTCTTTCTGTCTTAGAAGGACTCTTCAAAAGGAGTGAGCTAAAACAACTCACAGTTTCATTTTCATGCTGGGTGAATGTCACTTCTGTTGTTCACTAATTCATTTATACATCCTTGAACATTTTCACTAACATATATCTGAATGATAGTGAGAGATCTCACAGCAGAAAATTCTATATGAGCAATTAGGTACTGTAGTGCCCTGCTTAGAGGCTTGGCCCAGATCGCATCTAATATTAGAGAATCATTTTTCTGTTAAATCATCTATTTTAAAAGACTTTATGTTTAATTTGGGAGAGGCATACAATCTCCTTCATGATCCGTGTCTGAGAAATGATCATAAAAGGCAAGGAATGAATGAATACATGCATGGAGTGGGTGTGAAGGAAGACTGTGGTTGAGGGGATTTCCATCAAACAGACAAGCAGATGGCAACTCATGCAGAATATATACATACCAGACAGGACATGCAATCCCACTTCTTGATCTAAGGGCCTGAAGAACTGGGTGTAAAGTTGGGGGTGGGGGCGGACAGGCAGTGAGGGACATTTTTGTTAGGCAATTTATAAAAAGAGGTGGAGAAAGGTTATGTGGGTGATTTCAGACCGAAAGGTTATTTGGGTGCTTCCAGACCCAAAAGAGGTGGGGAAAGTTTTTTGGGATGCTTTCAGACCCTTAAAAAAA
>NW_015227050.1:0-838 GCF_001447785.1 Gekko japonicus | reverse complement strand
ACTGAATTTGAGACTGTAATATTAATTCACATTTCTGTTTTAAAAACCCATAAGTATTCCATAATAAATAGTATCCCATAATAATTATAAAAAGTGAACAGTGTGTACCCTGGTCCCGGGGTATCACAGGGCAACGGCTTACGCTTTCTGGAATCACTGGTCATGCCGTCCAAGGTATTTTCTCCTAATCCACTCATCCTGCTCAAACATCAGCACCTGAAACCATAAAGGAACAGCCAAGTTGAAAATTTCTCGGGAATTCAGCTCACTGAACTTGGTTCAACTTTCACAGCAACACGTTGGTAAACAATCAGATGATCATCAAATGCAGTTGTTTTAGCCACCTCTATCATTTCATTCTACCATATATAAATGTTCAGCAGTGGCAATATTCTAGGCTTAACTTTCAAAACCCACAAGTCAGCTAGCAAGACAGCCTGAGAGCAGCATTGCCCTTCACTTGGCCAGCATGTGGGCTTCTGTTCCACCTTGGCACAGCCCAGTGCAAGAAAGCTGAGAAACTTTTGTGTATCAGAGCCCTCGGTGTGCACTTCCAACCGTGCATGGAATGGTAGTGAGCTAAGAGAGAAGCCCAAAAGAGGTGCTGGCCTGGCAAATGGAAGCACCACTCTCAGGATTCCCTTCCCAAACAACTTTAGCCCTTTCAGGCCCACAGCATGGCCCAAAGAAAGCAGTTCTGTGTGAACTAAATGAACATGCAAAATATTTGCAATGCGCAGAGGATCGGGGTAGATGCATAACAGGTTTTTTCACAGCAGACATGTCTATGTGGAATATGTTCCTCATCCAGTGCAAGCATAATTAGGCTACTAAGTGG
>NW_015227049.1:0-838 GCF_001447785.1 Gekko japonicus | reverse complement strand
CAAACAGCTACTTTTCTCTTTTTCTTGTATTTCTTCTTGTGCTAAGAGTAGAAGAGGAAATTTTGTGCTGGATCCAACTCAGTGTCTTCCCAGAAAAGTGCAATAATTGTAAGAAAAAGTCGTATTTCTTCAGTACAAATGTGTTGTGACAAACAAGTGGTACAGACTTACATTCAGATTAGAAATAATCTACTGGCTTTAGACTCAGTTATCTGTTTAAGTATTATTAACGGGAGGGAGCATTATTAGGGGAAAATAGGTTGGAGAGGAGGAGTGCCGTCACTTCTGCATTTTTAGATCCCTTTTCTGTAAACAATAGCTTGTTTCAGTATTTCTTAAGGTGCTGAAAAACTCATTTGATCCATTGTCATACGTCTGTTGGCATAAAGATTGTGCTTTTGTGCCAGAATGGGATGTACTATATAACACCCGTGCCAACTATTTATTCTCTGAAAGATAATAGTCCAGACTCACTCAGCCATGTGCAAATTGTAAATCATATCTAAATTCTGTTGCTGGATTAGATTGCAGCTTTCCATCAGCAGTTTATGTGTTGAGGAGAGGCAGTATATTTTTAAAAATAAATCACAAATCTCCTTGGAGCTGACACATTTGCTGCTATTCTGGTTGAGAGCCAGCATACCAAGTTGGGTCTGGATCTGTGACATGGCAAACAATAACTTCAGAATGGTCTGAGGTTTATCATCTTCTCATCCTTCGTTTCCCACAGTAAAAATGGGAACATAAGTAAAGTATTGGGTTGTGAAGTGCACTATTAAGTGAAGTTAAGCAGTTTTACCTATACAATGCTTTTCTTCCCAATTGGGACCCAAAGCAG
>NW_015227048.1:0-838 GCF_001447785.1 Gekko japonicus | reverse complement strand
CATTGGCTTCTCTTATGTTCTTAACATATAAATGAGCCTTGACCCATTAAGCATTCTAGGCCAGCATGTTCAGATAAGGGAGAGATTTATACAAGTACTATAGCTTGGGTCCTGTGGACCCATTCTGGTATTGGGCGTACAAGGAATCCCTCCCCACCCGGCACAAAGAGCTTTCCCCTGATTCAAGTATTTCAGCCAGGCAATTATGAATTCTGGCAACGTCACTAACTCTGACTCTATTGAGCTGGTACAGTCAATAAAGCTAATGATACGCCAGAAAATGAACGCGTTCCATTCAGAATTATTCCTGCATGTATTTTACTTCATTTCTTGAACAAGGATAGTGAAAGCTTTGGTCAAAGCAATTAAGAGAGAAAAGGGATGTGTTATTGTTACACAGAAGGGGAAAAATTGGTAGTAAGACATTATTTACAGTAGACAACTAGGATGAAATTAAGGAAAGGAACACCTGGGGAATCTTCCTGACAGGGCTACCTAGCTGCCAGGGGGAAAGCATGCCAGGGGAGCTTCTGGAAAGCTACCAGTCTGGCATTTTGAAAACTGCTGTGGACCGTGCACAAATACATTGATGATGGCGAGTGATTCCACATAGGACAAAATGGATAATTGAACGGATCCTTCCTTTGTTCAATCCTATAATCCTGCCAAGCTGCTGTTAATGGCTGATTGTGTTTTGATGCAACCACTGTGATCGCACAGTCAATTGCTTCCCATTTTGTATGTGTGTCCATCACCTATATGGAACATATAGCACGACTGGAAACAGCCTCCAACAAAATCCTCTTGTCCTTGTTCGTGTCGAGGAGGCATTGCTGAC
>NW_015227047.1:0-838 GCF_001447785.1 Gekko japonicus | reverse complement strand
TGAGTCACCTCCTGGGGCCCAAATGTGCTGGTCCCAACAGCCACTGCCAAATGGGCTGATCACAGTCCCCACCAAACAGTTGAGCAGAATGTGAGCAAGCGAGCCACCTTCTGGCCGCACCAGAACCCAGGTCCAGGGGAGACAGGCAGAACTGGAGGAGGAGAGCCTGGATTCCCTGTCACCAGAGGAAGGCTAACCCCAACTCAGCCCAGCACGCAAGTGAAGGTGTTGACTCCCAAGATGCCAACCAGCCACCAAGCGGTGGGCCACGCCTGGCAGGGACAGAAGGCAGGCCTAGCTGGTAAATATGGCCCCCATGGGGCCCATGGGAAAGATGGGACAGGAGACAGACAGGGAGGGAGGCCATTCAGATGGGTGGTGGGAGGATGGGCATGGGCACAGGGAAGCATAAGAAGGGCCGGACTGCTGATATTGGGGAGGAAGGCGAGACTGGAGGCTGAGAGATGGACACAGAGTGAGGTACTTCTGGGAGCAGGCACTGACAGGGTGAATTAGCCTCATGGCTTGCATTCTGAGGTCTCAGCTGGCCCCCTCTTTGCTTCCCACAGCATGACCGCACACCAGGGAGAGCCGCTTCTGGAACCTCACAAATACCATTACAGATTACCAGACAATACTTGATTGCAGTCCCTCAGGAAACACACCAACAGTGGACCATAATGACACTGCAAGTTAGAAAAGAAAAATACAGGGGAAAAACACACCCCAGAAACACGATAGAAATACGCTTCATTCAGACTTTGAAGGGGGGAGGTGTTTGGACAGGTCTGAAGGTTGACGGCACAAAGGAACCACTCAAGACACCACAGAAGAGCAC
>NW_015227046.1:0-838 GCF_001447785.1 Gekko japonicus | reverse complement strand
CAATTGTAAGCCATTTTGAGACTCCTTAAAAGGAGTCTGTGCTCCTATTGTTTGCCTTGGTTTGGAAGCTGAACCAAGAAATGAAGACTTTTGACAACACCACTAACCCAAACTTTTTGCTCTGCTATGGCATGATTTGCACCAGTAAAGAGACGTGAGGGCAAACAACACATTGCTTTCCCCAAAAAAATTGCACTTCTTTTAGCACATGTTTTCCGCTCACAAGAAAAACATGACTTTCTTAAAGATGAAACGTTTTAACCAATTTATTTTATCACTACTTTGATTAAATTCAATCACATTGTTAGTGTATTCTGTGTTTCCTTAATTGCTTCTTGGCAACTAGCCTACTCACTCCATTATAATTATAATACCCTTTATATCTAATAAGCAATTTGATAAAAGAAAATTTATTTTAGTAAGCTCTCTTTATCAAAGACTTTCCTAGAGTTAATGTTGGCAGATCTGCTCAGTAATGATTTGAAGCCACTTTCTGTTTTTAAACACAGTCTAAATTCAATCCAATGAATGGAATTATTGGAGACCAGACCTCGGTCTGTTTCTGGCTCCAGAGTGCATATCCAAGAGAAGATTCAAGATGGAGCCTTGGTTAAGCATAACCAAAAAGGGGAGGACAAAGGTTGTATGCCAATGTTCTGGTTTTAAAAACAGGATTCTCCTTTTTAAAATACATGGTACAATAATATCTGAGAAGGACTGCTGCTTGATGGGACTGCTTGAAAAGGACCATTGCCTTGTCTGCTCCCCATGTTAATTGTTGCTGCTGTCATGATGGGGAGTAATTTTTTCACACATTGCCCACCTCTCTCAATGCAGC
>NW_015227045.1:0-838 GCF_001447785.1 Gekko japonicus | reverse complement strand
TGGGCACCATGTTGAGGACCTCTGCTCTAAACTAAGTGTACTAAATATTGATACACAACAAGCTTTAACCATATATGGCCTAGTATGGTACCACCCTCTGTGGGAAAGCTCAAAGGAAATCCCGATTTCAACTCAGTCAGTGAAACTCAGTATATTTTAAAATGGAATAAACTTAAAACAGCTGGAAGCATTCTCATCATCTAATGCATTCCAGATGTTGAACTACATACTAGAGTTTCTGCAAAAGTCCCTCAGGGTGAGTTTACAGATGGATAAATGACATTCACTGTCCTGGAACCGTTGCCATTATCAGCTTTTAATTGTTACAGTTAGCCAATTGATACACTGGGGGAGGTCTGTCTGTCTGACTGCCCTCCCTGGGCTGAAATAACCCTGCCGCCTCCCATGAATGTAATTAATCGTTTGCAAGAATTGTAGGTAGCCATGTTGATCTTTGGGGAAAATTCTGAAAACTATAGTAGGATGTGCAATCCTATGTGTGCCTTTGCAGAAGTACATTATGTTAAAGTTTTTGGAGTGTGATACCAAATGAATGAGTGGTGTCTCTGCCTGTGGAAAGGAAAGATACACCTTGTCAGCATATCTGTTGCATAGGATCTAATCTAATATATGTATTATCATGCATAATGAGGATGCAAGAGAAACCTGTTTGTATTTCTGCATGAGCTTTGTTGCAGAAGACCCATGAGGAGTCTTAAAACATGGTTAGGGCTGTCATGGTTAAAAATCCACAAACAAAGTTTTTTTCTAGTGTGATGGTACAAACTATTAGATCACTATTGGCTCCAGGCTGCATCGAATTTTTCTGACCAAGCAA
>NW_015227044.1:0-838 GCF_001447785.1 Gekko japonicus | reverse complement strand
AAAAAAAATCCACATTCATTCCAGGCACTGGAATAACAAGAAATGCCCAGAGGGGCTAATGATAAATGATGAACCAATGCCATTAGGGAAAAGGCCCTTTGACACCTTGCATGCCACATTTCTTGTTGAGCTGATAGTAAGCCTTCATTTTTGTGATTGGCTCAGTACAATTCCGTTTGACTGCCAGACATTCACATAGGAGGGACTGACTTTTAATTAGTGGAATGAAAAATTTCATCATTTTGCCAATTCTTTTTGCTGGTGCTTCTCATAGGGTTACTAAATTTAAGGCGGGGCTTGACAGTCTCCCAGAACGACAGAGGTAAATTCCACTGGAGGAAATAGCTATGGAGGGCAGACACCCTGGTCTACCATACAGCAGGAGTCTCCGTTGTTTTTGAGCCTGTGTGCACCTTTGGAATCCTGACCCGGAGTGGTAGGCACAGCCACAAAAGGACTCCCTCAAGAGGTGGAGCAAACCCCAACATGGCAGGGACTAAGGTTATGTATAGTAATTCTTCATCGTTTCAGGCAGAAGCTCTCCTTGTACAGGGTACCATTTAATCTGCAGAGTCAATCAGATCTGCAGTGTCCAGTCAGAAGCCCTTCAGGATTTTCCAAGTCAGCGTTGGCAACCCTGTCCTCCTAATTTGTTGCTGCGGAATTTAACACCCTCGGTATCTTATGCACCATTTCTATGCAATTAGTGTACAATTTCTGACAAGAAAACTAGGACAAAAATAATTGTGAAGTCCCTCATTGTCCTGCTCTTAGAGCTACAGCCACATATCATCAGCGGAAGGAAGAATTGATGCTATGGATCAGACAGTTGCCTGAA
>NW_015227043.1:0-838 GCF_001447785.1 Gekko japonicus | reverse complement strand
TTTTTTTAAGGGCCATATAAAATATTGATAACTTGGTGTCCCATTTATTACCCAAATTGCAAACCAAACTGTTCCTTTGGCAGTCTTGGGGCTTTCTACTTGATGTTCACAAGAGAAATCTCTAACATTATCTAAATTAAAATCTCGCCCTATTTAAATGAGACTCTTGAGCTGTGATCTTTAAATCCATCATATTGTAACTTCTGTCTAGCTTCCCCAACTCTTGGCTTCATGGACTGATAGCGTCTCCATTGTTTAGCGAAAATGCAAATTAACGTTTTCAGTAATTATATTGCAAGATCCTTCAAGAACACTGCAGGATTTCTTGTGACGTCCCACTGGAAAACACTCTCAGGAGGAGTATTGCTGATTTTAGGTCATAGCACCACAGGCAAAATAGACAGCTCTCATTTCCAGGACATCATCTGAACTTGAACCACCCTTAATTCCGGACTTTTGATCTATCAGTCCAAGCAACAGTATACCGCATTTACGTCTCCTTTCTCCACAAGGATTTTGTAAAGTATGCTAACAGACAGGTAACCCATTCAAACCCAAAGCCCCATTTAGCGATACAGCTAATCTGCATATACAAGTTGCTTGCATAGCATTGAATGCAATTTGCATATCCAACATCCACCAGGTGGGTGACTGTGGTACTTATTCTACAACATTCCTGTTCAGAAAGTAGGCTCTGTAAATGTGAAAAGCTTATGGAATTACTCCTCAAATGTAGCTGCCGTGCAACCTGACGTCTAGCAAATAGTTCCTACGTACTTATCTTGATTTTGAACTTTTATCAATCCTTGTCCATCATCGTTTTACGTGGTGAGATATA
>NW_015227042.1:0-838 GCF_001447785.1 Gekko japonicus | reverse complement strand
AGGGGCCATGGAACCCGAAGGAGAAGAACGGTCAAGTCCTCTGACCTATGTGGTGAATGAGGTCATGAATATTAATCTCGACTGTGGCATGAGGAGCGAGGTGGGGATCTGTAATGCTCCTGGTAGGCTTGAGGGAAACGCTCTCGCGGAAAAGGAGAGCGCCATTCCAAGGAGTGTCTGGGATAGGCCTCATAAGGCACAGCATAAGCAGCCAGGACGCAGTGGAAATGCTGTCTGCTTTGGGATCGAGAATGGCTCTGACAGAACCAGGGCCGAGGTGATAGGTGCGGCAGGTCGCCAGGCTGTGAAGGAGGCCTGTCCCGGTGGGCGGGGTCGGCTTCGAGAATGTCCGATGGCAAGTAGCTGCAGTCAGAGAGTGATCTGGATGGAATGTGCACCACTGGTGTGAGGGGAGCCACCACAGTAGACAGAGCTGAAGACAGGGTTGTGGCGGGGGTGGAGTCC
The DNA here is from genome assembly GCF_001447785.1 of Gekko japonicus. Lineage (NCBI taxonomy): Eukaryota > Metazoa > Chordata > Lepidosauria > Squamata > Gekkonidae > Gekko > Gekko japonicus. The sequence continues at coordinate 373 of NW_015227042.1, read as the reverse complement.
TGCAGGCCCACAGTTGAAAGCTCTGGAGGCGGCACAGGAGATGAGATGCTTGTCGGGACTGAAGCGGGTGTCAGTACCGATCGGTCCTTCAGTTTTTCTTTGGTTTCGGTGCGTCTGGAGACGAAACTGAGAGTCCCTTGGACTGATTGTCAGCCTTACACTTCGTTGCCGTCGACCCTGTTCGGTAAAATTGCTGCAATGGATGCAGGAATCAGGTTTGTGAGCCTCGCTCAGGCAAAAAAGGCACAGGGAATGTCCGTTGGTAGTTGGGATTTTCCCTTCACCATTTCAACAACATTTAAAACGAGTCTTCCCTTCCATATGCCACACCAAGGGCCAGGGAGGAAGGGAGGGACAGTCGATGACAAAAAAA
>NW_015227041.1:0-839 GCF_001447785.1 Gekko japonicus | reverse complement strand
TTTTTTTAGTGTTTACCTCTTCTTGAAATATAGCTGTCTAGAGGCTACAGTGTGGCATATGCACGTGAAACACTGAATAATGTAGTTTGCCTTCTGTTTTGCAATGATCAGTACCACTTCCTTCTTCCCATTTTCCCTTGGTTAGCCAGCATAGATGAATGATTTGAACAAAATGCCATTCCAGCTAACATTAAGCATTTCTAAGTTTCAGTGATTTCAGGGGGAGAGATGTAGCACTCCTGTAGAAATCAATAGCACAAAAAAGTACTTGATTTTGGCTGGATTATGTCTGTTTCTGGGTTTTTTTTAACTACCCAAAATTTACTTCTAAATCAGAAAGCAAAGTATGAAGCTCCAGTTAATCTAGCTGGTGGATATTTGACAGTGACACATTTAAAGACTGGACTGTCTGATGTTCAGAATAATGGTTTTTAACACTGTAGCCTATTGCAGTGCACATGAATGTAGTCTTAACTTGCAGAGGACATGCTGCTTCTGCATTTAAACATCTACTTTGAAAACTGGAGCGGAATTGAAACTAAAATAATCTAAGGACCACAATAATGAACCCTTGATGCCTATCATAAATCAGGTACTAACTCAAGGCACCTTCCCTCTCTACTCAAAGAGGTGATCTGTCCTCTGCTTAAAACACCATCCCTACACAAAAATGATGTGCTCAATTATCACCCAGTTTTTTTAGGAAAGTGTTTGAAAAAGCAGTAGCAGACCAACTCCTGGTTTTCTTGGATAACTCATGTGCATGGGACCCTTTTGAGATGGGATGGAAACAGCTTAATTGGCTTTAGCTGATGACCTCCATCTGAATGTAAACAAAG
>NW_015227040.1:0-839 GCF_001447785.1 Gekko japonicus | reverse complement strand
CACTGGAGGTAAGTGGGCAAACTCTAAACAGTAGCCCGTTTTAACAATGGACAAAACCCAGGAATCGGAGGTAATGTTGTGCCACTCTTGTAAAAACCTCGACAAACCATCCTGGAAAGAGGGGTGAGGTGCATTGTCACCCGGCATTAATCAGAAGGAAGGCTTGGAGGCCTGCATGTGGTCCTTTGAAATCTGGTGTTGATCATGACGAGACTTGGACCTCAAGTGAGACCTACGCTGATTCTGTTGGGAAGGCTGGGAGGAGGACCTTTGTTGAGGATACTGGTAAGTCTGTTGATGGTAAGGACACTGGAAGCTCTGGTAGGACAGCTGGAACCTCAAATGATCTTTAAGCCTGTACAGAGGGGCCTGGGACTGAATTATTCCAAAGGAGCGAGCAGTTTGTCAATTTTTTCTTGATTTGTTGCAGGAATTCATCAGATGAGAAAAGCGAACGGCCGTCAAAAGGTAAAGTCCTCCACCCAAGTGCATGTTTCAAGAGGGAGAGCTGTTGAACTTAGCCAAGCATGTCTTCTCAGGATTATAACTGAAGCCACTGTGAACACCAAAGCATCGACTGCCTGCTTGCCCACATTCAACTGTTGCTTTGAGAGTCTAAGCACTTCTGTTTGGATGACTTTGGCTAAAGACCTCTTATCATCAGGAAGCTGGTCTAGATAAGGAGCAGTTTTCTCCTACAGGAAAAGTTGACATAATAGCTGACATAATAGCTTGGTAATTAGCTATTCTAAGGTTTAACTATTGTGATGCATAGGTTTTGCAACTTAAGGCATCGATTTTTCTACTCTCTATCAGCTGGAGTGGAATGGGAACCGACT
>NW_015227039.1:0-838 GCF_001447785.1 Gekko japonicus | reverse complement strand
TTTACCTCTCTTTTCATTGCATCTGGTGTCACTGAGGCCCAGTTTAATGGCAAGATCACCTTGAAATGACAATTGGCTACCAGCTGAGGAAATACAGGGATTTATATATGGCAGGATCTAGCTGGCAACCTATCTTTTGTTGTGGTGAGAAGAGTCCACAGCTGGTCTATTTAATGATTCCCTAGCCTCAGTCTTGGGAGAACCAACATTTCCTCATGACTTGTATTTTTCAGCGAGACAGCAGTGTTCAGAACAAGAATTAGTACATGAATTTATACTGCAGGGAAACTCACCAGTTTTTATGGTTATTGGGCTATTCCAGGGGAGATTCTGTCTTCAAGCAACAGCACTATGACAGAAAATACTATAGAGGCATCAGCTACGTCTGAAGAATTAGAAACAAAGGAGAAGATTGAGAAATTTGTAGAAGAAAGCATGAAAGCCCACGAGGAAGTTTTGGTTACAGCTGCAGACTTAAAAGACCAGGTGGATAACGCCAAGAACATTAAACCATATAATACTCAGCAAGTGGTACAGGAAGCAAGTTTGGACTCCTACTCAAACACTGGACCTGTTGAAGAAGGTAATGGCATACTGCAGACAAACTGAAGAGCAGTAAGGAGAATAAGCAAACACTATCCTTATTTTGTTGGAACCAAAGGCAAAGCCGTATATTTGTTTATTTAAAACATTTGTACCCCAATCTCTCCATAACAAGAAATCGTAGAGGTAGCGTGCATGAAAATGAATTTTTTTAAAAAGTATGAAGATAGCAGCATTAAAAATTAGATAGAATTTGAGGAGGCAAAACACTAGGGCTGCAGTCACACACACTAAA
>NW_015227038.1:0-839 GCF_001447785.1 Gekko japonicus | reverse complement strand
GGGGGGGGAGTCCCTGAACAACCCTAACTATAATCAGTAATTGTCATTAAGCTCTCATTATACAGAGCAAGTGTAATTAGAGCATCATGCCCTCACAGGATGTGGCGCACAGAGAACGCTGGAAGGCTTCATAAATTAGTGCCAAATCAGTCTCCTCCCCTCCACCATGAAAGAGAAATATTGTATTTATGTATGGTAGGACAAAAACCAATTGGCCCCTACAAAAAAAAATTAGGCTAAACGCTATCTGCAGTTTCTTGATGGGCTCCCGATTTCATTATGCATCTCAGAAATAAAAGGGATAAAGTTTGCCATCAATAATTCTGAGCGTATCTGCTGAATCCCGCAGATTCCAAAGCATTAATAATTCAGCATCTTGTGGGAATTTTGTCATGGTGGAGCTACAACTTGTCTGCAAACGGAGCTCAGGGGATGTTCAATATGATCTATTCTAGCATATGCACACAATTGCTACATTCATCATGATGCATGGAAAACATTATCTTCCCTCAACTTACGGTTTTTAAGAAGATGTTTTTGTAGTTTACACAATAAAACCTCTTGAGCATTAAAAAAATAAATCCCAGGGTTTAAGCACATATTGCTATTTAAATCATGCTAAAAAAGGACCACTGTCTCTCTGGGTATACACTCTCAGTTTCTGGGTCTCATGCTTTTTCACAAACGAGCAATTTCAGTGATTATATAGACATCATAAAATGCTATGGGAAAAGAGAGTGATCCAATTGGATAGCCCAAGTCCTGGCTGCACAACATGATATAATGTAAACACCATAACAGAGTGTAAAATAATGAAAATAACACAACAAAGAAAGGAT
>NW_015227037.1:0-841 GCF_001447785.1 Gekko japonicus | reverse complement strand
CAACAGGACATAGAGGCCAAGACCTTCCCTTGATATTGGCTCTTGGCACTGGCATTCAGAGGCCTCCCTAATCAGGTTCCCTGATAGGCCTATCCTCCATGCATCTACTACTGTACCCCAGCATCAAGATTCCCTTTGTAATATCAGGTTTTTAACTCTCAAGTTGATCCCTCATATCTTCTGAGTTGCTGGTATGCTCGCTATTTAAAATGAGCTGCCTTTTGAGAGGCATTTTTGTCTGTGTAGTCAGCAGCATTCATTATCCCACTAAACAGCTATTGGAACTTCTGAATGATTAGCAAAGTTGAGATATGTTGCGAGTGCTGCTTTTATACCAGCGCCACTGGCGAGAATCCTCACTGAGCGTCACTCTAGGCAGCGTGGAGTATCCTCAGAATCAGTTCCTGCAACATAGGGCATGCTTACAGTGCCACATGGTTGCCAAGACAACACCTTTCCCCACCTATGAGCCAGTTGTTGACTGGCAATCTAACAATACACTTATGCCAATTTTTGATCCTATTCAGGAAAGAAAAATAGAATGCTCATTAAAAAAAAAAATTGTATCTTGAACAGTGAAGGATGCCATTCACAACTGATTGCCGCACTGCGATTTGAGTACAGAATGGCTTGCACATCACTAGGTGGAAGTTGCCCTGGCTAGGATGGTGGGAGCTAGCTCAGTCTCGTCAGATTTTGAAAGCTAAGCAGGGTCGGCCCTGGTTGGTACTTGGATGGGAGACCACCAAGGAAGTTCAGGGTTGTTATGCAGATGCAGGCAATGGTGAACCACCACTGTTAGTACCATGTCCTGAAAACCCTACAGGGTCATCATAAATTG
>NW_015227036.1:0-839 GCF_001447785.1 Gekko japonicus | reverse complement strand
CATGTAGAGTGCATTTCAGTAATTTAATATAGATGTTTCCAGGACATGCACCACACTGGTAAGATTTCTCTGGTTCTCTTAAATTACTCCTATATTTAGCAACCCACACTGTTTATGATGTTCATAGTTATTATGGCCTAATCAGTCCAAAGGACAGACCTAATTATAAATATCCACCACCACCTCTTAACAATATCAAACAGGTAGAAAAGGTTCCTTTCCATGCCAGTTGGGAGGAAGCCCCCAAAATTTGTGCTCATCTCCTAACAGAGCCCAGATAAGCACACATTATTCTATGGGAAGGTTAGGTGGGCCATTTTATGGCAGAAGCCTGCAACAGGGAGGAGGAGTCAGCTTATATAGCTGCTCCCACTCCTTCTCTCCCTTGGCCATGCCATAAGAGGCAACAGGGCCCAACCATAGTCCAATAGGAGCTTTGTAGGTAGGCACAAAACTGCACCCCAGCTCAATATGCTTGGAATTAGCTAATCATACAAGGGTGAAAGAAAGCCACATTTTTTTCCTGAAACCAGTATCAAGATCACTTCTAATTTATATGAGCTTAGATTGCATGAAAAAAGACATAAGAGGACTTTGGGGAGAGTAAGGATTTATTTCTAAATCTGCCTGTATAGGAGGTTTATGACTGCTATGTGTCCGTTGTTACTCCCGCCCAAAGCATTACAAAATACAAGGTAATGATCAAGCATTTTTTAATAGCTGCCACATCATCATTTATAAACAGCCATGCATCAAAGCAAGCAAGTGTGAATGTCATTTACACACTTGTTTGCATTAATATATGTATAGAACAGATCCTGTGAAAAGATAATCATCAT
>NW_015227035.1:0-839 GCF_001447785.1 Gekko japonicus | reverse complement strand
AAAGGCGGTCCCGTAGGTATGTTGGACCATTCCTCTTGCTTCCTCCCCACTTCCCCTGGCCCCCTCCACCCCTGGAAGATTTTGCCGGAAAGGACGTGCCTTTACCTGCTATTGCACAAGAGATTTTGTGCAACAAAAAGGAAAAAGTGTATTTCTTTGAGACGAACAGATGTATTTTAAGAATTAAATCAACAGCCCAGAGAGGTTCTTGCACCGTTGCACCCTCAGTCTTCCTCCCTTTCCCCCCAATCCCTCTCTGAGCTGCTGTCCCTTTTTCTCTCCAGACAAGCAGAACGATGTGGAGATCCCATCCCCAACACAGAAAGAGCGGGAGAAGAAGAAGCGGCAGCAACCCATGTGCCAGATCAGCGGGGTGAAGAAGCTCATGCACAGCTCCAGCCTGACCAATTCCAGCATCCCTCGCTTCGGGGTCAAAACCGACCAGGAAGAGGAGCTTAGTAAGGTGAACTTCGCGGCTGCGCGACAGGCATCAGATGAGGAGGTGGGTCGTGGGTCACCTATGGGTCGTGGGTTACCCGCGGGTCACCCGCATCATGAGGCTGCGGAAGACTAAGGAGGAGAAAGAAATACTAGAAGGAATGGAAACTGGGTTTCACATCCCTAAAATCAGTACTTTAAGTTTGTGTGGGTGCCACTTGCTTGGACGCATCAACAGTGTTTCTAGCCCCCTTGATTGCACAGGTGTAAAAGCCTTAGAACGGATGGGGTGGCCTCATGAGACCCAGGTCTGGAGTGCCACCTCAGACCTCAGTGGGAGCACAAGAGAGAATTCCGTGCCTGGCTCTACCCTTCGCTTTCAGTAGCTTGGTTGAGACACC
>NW_015227034.1:0-839 GCF_001447785.1 Gekko japonicus | reverse complement strand
GACAAAGTGCAAGAAGCCTTTGGTAGCTGAATTTCCTCTTCTGCCCTTATCTGCCACCTGAAACATCCATTGTGCAGTGCAGCTGTACATATCACCACTTGCCTGGACTTTGGAGCACTGGAGGATTAGCCCCAGCAGTTGCTTCTGCCCTTTGTATGAGCTGCTGTTGCCTTGTTGCACTGCAGCAAGGAAATGCAAGTGGGTTCTTATTCCAGTGCTGGCAGCCTGGCTACTGATCCTGTCCTTTGCTGCCCTTGCAAAATAAGAATGTAAGAATGGACTGGTTATAACGGAAAACCCTCATTTACTTTGTTTCAATAAGAAGGACACTCCACTGCAAAGCTGGTCATTCTAGGCGGGTTGCCATGTTAGTCTGCAGTGATGAAATAGAGCAGGAGATGGGGTCTTGTCTTACTCCAGCCTCTCTTTGTAACATCTCTCTCCTGCTGACTTTCTGCTGTCAAGAGAAATGTGTCAGCCTAATGAACGTACGCAATGCATCCAATGAAGTGAGCTCTGACTCACACAAGCTTCTGCTGTAATACAGTCTTCTGTCTCTAAGCTGCCAGTGGACTCCTGTTTGATTTTTCTCCCCTTCAAATGTCTGATGAAGCAGAAACTTGTTTCCCCGGAAAGCTTAGATCACCACCCACCCATTCTGAAAACACCCTTGCTGTATTTATTTTCTTGCTGGAGCAATTAAATACACAGAGTCTCCTGGAATTTGGCGTTATGATATTTATTAGCCAGGAACTTCTGTCATTTTCACTTACTGTTTGTACCTTGTCTGAGCTCTCCCCAAAGACTTGCATAAGCTTAATTTTTTTACATTATCTGGC
>NW_015227033.1:0-839 GCF_001447785.1 Gekko japonicus | reverse complement strand
TACTGTGCAGTTCAGGTACTCATGGTGCTGTTGAACTTTTAAGTCTTCTTTTAACAAAATGGAACATCTCCCTTTGGCCAGTAGATCACAGCTTAGCACTCAATGGACGCCACTGAGTGTACTCGCTCAGGTCCCCATGTCAGAGCAATCTAAGGTCTACTTGCGTGCCGCCACACGCGCCAGCACCCAGATCAAGCTCCCTGCTTGAGCCCCCCTCCGGGAAGGCTCAATGGAGTCCAGGAAGCCCCAGACCCCGCTAAGGGACCCAGCGATTCAGCGGTAACATGGGAGAATCTCCTGGGGCCGTCCGAAGGTGCCACGCCACTTCCAGTTCCTCCTCCAAGAAATCTCGTCTAAGTGTGTTTCATCAGACTGAAACAGACCTTCTAGGTTACCACGTTACCCAACAAGGTTTGGGGATGGACCCGAAAAGAAGGTGCAGGATGTGGTGGGGTGGGAACCACCCAAAACACGAAGGCAGCTACAATCCTTCTTAGGATTCACTAATTTTTACCATGCATTCACCCCCCAACTTTGCCCAAGTGTCATTACCCCTCACAGACCTGTTAAAAACAAAAGGAAAAGGTCCCGAGGTGAAAAAAGGGGGGAGCAAATTGCCCTGGACTCCCGAGTGCCAGCAAGCATTTGAGGATTTGAAACAACTGTTTACTTCAGAGCCCATCCTCCATCCTCCAGAAGAAAATAAAGGTTTTATTGTACAGGTGGATACGTCTAACGTAGCGATGGGGGGGCAATTTTGCAAAGAGACGCGGACAGGAAACTGCACCCGCTGGCTTGTGTATCAAAGACGTTCTCGGGGGCTGAGTGTAAATGGGCGG
>NW_015227032.1:0-839 GCF_001447785.1 Gekko japonicus | reverse complement strand
CACCATAGAGATTGTAGGGATTCCTAGAGTGTCACCCAGAAGGACTTCACTTCCAGACAATGCTCTAGGAATCCTACAATCTCTAAAGTCTTTACTGTAGAGACTGGGAAAATTTCTAGCTATCCCCTCTTCCGTTTTTTCTCCTGCTCCTCAAGTCATAGAGGGAAGGTGATTGGTGGTGGCAGCCTAGCCCAAGCAGAAACAGTTGTTGATGATTGGAGTGGAGAAACTAGCAATAACCTACGGCCTGATTATCAGAGCTGTCTTGTATACACTATATGGGTGGAGGCAGTCCCACAGAGAACACACAGTACAAAAAAAAGCTGAAAATATAACTAGACCAGCAATATAGGAAACATTTATTATGCTAGCAGTTCATAGCAGCAACTGAAATATCATAACCAGTACATGTCGGCCCATTGTCTGAAATCAACATGTTCTTTCAGAAGGTCAACAAAAAGAGAAACTTGTGACCTCTACTGGGAGATCATTCTACTGCCTAGAGACCATTGCTTTGGGTGGCTTATCATCACACTTCACACAGTGAAGACCTACAGCATGGAACCAGATGCGGATCGGTGTAGGTCTCTTGTTTGCAGGCAAGAAGGAAGCTGATCTGTCTGCATGCCAAAGTACACTAACAGCATGTGGTTCTCCTGGGCCATGAACTGGGAACAGGAGGAACTTCTATACAGGCATGTCCTAAGAGGTTTATTGTGGCATAAAATTCCATAGTAAAATCCTGTTTCATCAGATTCTTGGAGATATGAGAGCTGTTCTGTGGCTTTCAGTGGAGAGAATCTATTATATTCTATTGAATCTGTGATATCGCTGAATAT
>NW_015227031.1:0-839 GCF_001447785.1 Gekko japonicus | reverse complement strand
CAGCAAATAGGAAACTACTGCAGAACAACTAAACTCCCGTTATACAGTAAGGCACCCTGCACTCTGCATTTTACTACTCTTTCCGCAGTTGGGTGTTGAAAGAAACTCACATCTCAATGGACAAGGAAGACAGAAGAGTTCATCCTTAATCTCTGTTGTTTAGGGTTTTAACTAGATGAGATGCAAGAGATCCATGATTAGATTACGTAACATTTAATTTCATTTAAAACCAGCCAGAGGGTTGAAGTGTGCACACACTGATTTGGAGGAGAGCCACAGTAGTGGAGCATGGGCGTTAATTGCCTTCCCTCCCAGCGCTGTTTCCTGGACAGAAATTGCTCCAGCCCAACTGGCTGTCAGCCCCATTAGGAAAAAGAGGCAGCGGTTTATGAAAGAAGTTAGGAGATCTGATCATCCCTTATGTCTTATCTAGTTAAGGTCCAGCTTCTCAGTGAGATGGAAAATTTGTATACCTCTTCCTGTCGCCAGCAGGGGCTCACATGATTGGCTTGTATGGAAGAGTATTCAGTTGCGTGCAGCCACCACTGCAGTGTGAAGTGGGATAGCCCACACAGAAGTTTACCATCTCAGTCAGAATTAGGCCTACAGTAGTCATTATTTTACTGATGTACAAGGAATTGCTGAATTAACACTCATCAAAAAGTAACAGGGACCTGCCATTTCTCACACTAGGTGCTAATATTTTGCATTTCTCACCCTGTTGAGATGCATACTACTTCAGATGTACTCTGTAACTTCATATCGTATCTACTCATCTCAATTCACCCTGCACTAGATATTACATCTTGCCTAATAACTCTTGGGAGAGTCCCACTCCT
>NW_015227030.1:0-839 GCF_001447785.1 Gekko japonicus | reverse complement strand
CCCAAAACCCCTTGTGTGGACAGGGCCAACATGAGCCATAGTTGGTGTATCATATGGAGCCCCAACCCACAAAGAAAGATGTCAGAAACTATCATTAAATTCAAAGAAAAATAAGAACTGATTTGATGCAGTAACTCCAACAAGTGTAGACTTATTGAGAGTACTTTAATATTTGTTTGGGAATTTTTAAATCCACCATCCATTGTTCTAGATGGATGGTGTTTGAAAGCTTTTCTGTCACCAGCATTTGCAGCCTGTCAAATGGGAAGTGAAGTGAAGTATTTTGATTAGCTCTAATGCAGGCCGGCTCCTTTTCCAGCTTACTAGAGCAATAAGAAGGGATCAGAAGATAGCCTTTACCCAAACTGAATGTAAGCAGGGGAGGAAACAAATTGACTGTATTACAGTTTTGTACAAATCTCATTAGCTGAAAAATACACCCAACACCTTACAATTACACCTTTTAATCAGCTTCTGGTAAGGTACAGTGGAATGAATCAAAAGAGCAATGTTTCATGAACCTTCCCATCTGTCATAATAATGAATGGGTGCTTTAGATATGAGAGGAACACGTAGTGTTTATTTTTGTGACTCCTACAGTAACTTGACGTTGCGACCATGGATGCCTCGCTTTTGCACTCATCGCTTTTGAAGCTATGCAGCTTATTCTATTGATAACTTTGTTTATCAAGTTCTGTGACACAGTGAACAGCCTCCGGCTTGGTTGTTCTCAGGTTTTATGTTCCCTCCCCTCACCCCTTGTGGAAGGAGCTGAGATGGAAAAGTTCTAGGTTTAAAAAGTCTTTGATTTAGCCCAAATGTATTGAGACATCTGAATT
>NW_015227029.1:0-839 GCF_001447785.1 Gekko japonicus | reverse complement strand
GCCCCTACTAAAAACACTACCTTTCATACACAAGGCCCACCCAAAGCACATCTTGAGCAACCTTTCAAGGGGACTGCAGGACCTATTTATTTAGAAGGATGTTTGGGACTGAAGTAAGATTAACTAGGTATTTCCTCCTGGGATTCAGATGCCTGGAACTGGGTCATACTGCCAACAAGGTGACAGACCTGGTTCTGAAGTCTGGTGCTTTCTGTGTTGCTAATTAGGGTCTATCTGCCTTTACTAGAACTGGGAATTACTTGTTGAATAAGAACAGCAGCCTCTTTCTCACTCCCTTAGAAATATATATAGGCTAGAAATTGAGCCTCAAGAGTGATGTCTTTGTAGACCCAATAAACACCTCAGCCTTTCGGTGTCAGCCGTCACCTTAGAGCTTTTGCTTGGATAGGCATATCATTTGCTGTCACCCCTGGGTGACCTCCTTCCCTGGCACTGAGAGGCTTTTGCCCACATTCACAGCAGGACTTAAATGGAATAGAATGAGGCTCCGATTACAGATTTAACGAGGATGAAAGCCCCGATTCCCACCTCTTGCTGAGCTCCCAGCTGTAGAAATGTATCTGATTGTTACTACCAGGCTGACATTTCAATCTGTATATACATATGCCCGTTGACTTTTGCTGGTATAGCTTGCTGGCTCTCTTTTAAGAATGGATGAGTGGATTTCAACCATTCTGCTCCTTTATTGTCCCAGAAGTTCAATCTGCACTGCATTATGTTCCTTTTTAAAAATTCTGTGCTAACTAGGAGGATTTCTGTTATCAATTCCAGAAGTAAAACATGTAGGATTTGAAACAGTTCCTCATGCATTGGTTCAT
>NW_015227028.1:0-839 GCF_001447785.1 Gekko japonicus | reverse complement strand
GGGTTTTTTTTTCACTTTGCAAATGGGAGATTTGCCAATTTAAACTGCTGTCTAAAATCAAAGCTAAGAAGGCATGGCCTCACGCTACACATTTGATTGCGAAATTTGTCTGCCTCTCTTTGCCAGCTGGACTCTCCCTATAGACTATTCAGATTAGGGTATAGATTTTTCCCAACTTTGCAAGAATATCAAATATCATATGGCAGCTTTGAACAGCTACTCAGTTTTAGAAGAGACACACAGAGAATGGCATTATATTAAGTGGACAAGTTGAGAGGTCTGTTTTCTGGCAATTATTAATGGTACATGAGATGACCTCGTTTCCCATGTTTATGCTCCAATATTGAATCAAAGACCTTTAAGACGACTGAGCACCAGTTCTGCTTATGTATTACTATGTATTTGTGTGTTGGTGTGTACTACACACACACGTTAGATCTGATGCAATAAATCACTTGCTATGCTTACTATTATTTTAGTAATAATTATTTTGCAGGCCTGAAGGTGAGAGTTATGCAAGCTATTAAAACTATCTGGGGTGGGGGAGGTATTGGCATATTTTCATTTATTTCAGTGAGTTCAGATTTGAAATTGCACCTTGGGCTGATTAAACTACATGTGATGTTCAGCTGCATGTTGATTAATTCCTAAGTTGTTTCCCAGACGGCGGCTAGTGGTTGCAAAATAAAGTGGAAAACCAGTAAGGGGAAGGAAGAGGTTTCCTGTTGTGCTTTCCTTGCACTGTAATATACTTTATTTACACTTGAAACAGGCTGAGGTTTCCTTTTGTGTTACTTTTCCACCCACCCACCTCCATTCTTTTTATTCTGCATGAGAAA
>NW_015227027.1:0-839 GCF_001447785.1 Gekko japonicus | reverse complement strand
ACAGTGATGGCAGCAAGGAGCAGCAGCAGGTCAAGGGTCAGTGATGGCTTCTTCTGGGACCTTGACAGCTCTCTTAAGGTTTTAACTTAGCTGTTGTTTTCTGCACCTATGAGGCAGGCTTCAATTTGAACTCCGAAGCTCCCTACATAACAGGGAGCTCAAACACCCACTGCTTCAGCTCACATTATGTTCGGTGCTGAATTTTTTATGGAATGCTCAGGTGTTTGTGAACAGTTTGGGGCTGTTTGGCAGCTGGTCTAACAGTACACAGCAGTGCAATCAGCAGAACTTCACGCATGCACGTTCTCACACAGCTTGAGTCCTTGGATCGCGTGCAGCATGAGTGGAGCGGCACTGCATGAATGGTGACTATCCTGACTCCCTGCTCCTGCTGCTGTCTTCTGTTTCCTAAGAAACTGCTTCCCTGTGGGTCATCCGCCCCTGCCGGGAACATCATGGGGATTAAAATGATGGCTGGTGGCCTGATGGGCCCAGTCAGCCTGCTGTTCAGTGCTGAGGTGAAGAAAAGCCCACCTCGGCATAGAAATGTTTATGGGCACTGCCAGTCACACCAGCTGTTCAGCACAGAAGGGGATTCTCTCTCTCCACTCAACATGGAACAGCTGAAAGGACTGGGTGGCATTTGACAGGAAATTCAGCAGCATTTTGACATGAGGATGGAGAGGGAAATGGGAAAGGGAAGAAGAGGAATGAGGAATTGGCACATGAAATAGTAAATCAGAGGAAATTTGGTACAGCTCTTCTGAAAGGTTGTGTACCCCTGCTCCAGAGTTTGGCTTCCATTAATTTGGTGAAGAAGAAGGGATTGGATTTATACC
>NW_015227026.1:0-839 GCF_001447785.1 Gekko japonicus | reverse complement strand
TTTGGGTTTCATTCCGGGTGCCTTTGCAGAGGGAGAAAAGGAGGCTTATTGTCTCCCAGCCCTTCTCAAGCTGTCCTTCCACACGTCCTGCACTAATTAATTATACAGCATAGCCAATTTAGACGCATAGTCACAGCTGTGCAACCAATCAGAGGCCTTGTGTGTGTGGTCTCCCCCTTGCCATGAATCTCTGCAATTGCTTCCTGATTGCACACTGCCTCAAGTCAGTCTCCCAAGATTAACCCTTGTGCTTCTGGTCAAGGACGCAGGGGCAGGCTGGGGCCAGGCCAGCCACCTAGACACCAAGTCAGAACAGGAGAGACGTCCCCTCCTGCTTGGCCCAGATTCTGGCCTGGAAGATGCAAGTTGAGAGAGTGCTCTGGACAGCCTTAGAGACTGCTTCAGCCCAGTGAAATATTAGTCAAAACCCCCAATGAGGCTGCAAGCTTTGACATTTTTATTCAACTTCAACCCGACTCTCTCAGTTACATGTGGAGTGAGCTTCTGATCAGATCACCTTGACGTTTTCTGTGGAAATTCATTTCACACATTTTGCCAAACAGTTTTGCACTTCTGCAGTAGTGGCTCATTCTACAGTAAATAAATAAATAAGTTTGCAGCTGCTTTTGAAATGCTGAAATCTTCATCGTTACTGGAGAAGAAGCATGGAGTGATTGGAGAAGAAGCACCAACCCCCTGGCATCAGGGCCAGGTCATTAAAGTGACCCTCTTCGCAAGCACAGAATCCTTCACAGTTTATTCCCAATGTAGCTGTGCCACCAGATTCATCCTAGGAACAACCCTACAGAGGGTAGATCAAGATGGGTGGCTGTGTTAGT
>NW_015227025.1:0-839 GCF_001447785.1 Gekko japonicus | reverse complement strand
CTGATGAGATCATGCTAGCCTGGGCTATTCAGGTGCCACAAGGGCTCAAAGTAAAGATGGGCAGGTGTGCTAATGAATGCAGCTAGACAGCAGGCAGGGAAGCCGTGCAAAAGTGTGGGGGTGTTCCTAGGGCTGCCACCTTTTTAAAGTGGAGAGTGAGGTACTAGGAGCAAGAAGGGTGAGGTTTTCTGCAAGTGAGACTTCCCTCTTTACCACTGAGGAGAGCTTCTCTTGTTAATTTCTGTTCGCCTCCCAGCTGTTCAAAGCAGAGGTTCTGTTCATAGGGAGATCACTACTCTCAGTAGCCCATTGGCCTCATCCCTTTCACTAGATGCTTCAAGTTAACCATACCTATATCATACGTCAAGCTGGGAACAGCATTTTTATTATTAAAAAATCAGACAAAAATCAAACGGTGTATCAAGCAGAGAAGACAGAATAGGGCTGGGAACACGTGGCTGAGATGGATGCTCGGTTTTAAGAGGGTTAAAGATGATACAATAGAAGCATTTTTCCTACGGTGCGATGATGGCCAATTCAGGCATGTCTTTGTGTCCCTCTTTTGGCTGCCCCAGTCCAGTCATGCGGTGGGGGTTTCATGCTGAGACCTTAATTCCCAGACACATGGGGAGGACCCAATTTGGATTGGGGCTGAAGTAGGAAGAAAGGGGGAGCTTAAGTCTTCCCTCTGTGCCACAGCTGAGACCTGAAACAAGCCTTCGCTATTTGCCCTGTTGGGGAAACTTCTGCGCAGTCCATGGGTGGGTAGCCACCATAGGGACATATAGCAGCTCCCTGGGACTGTTTCAGGTGGGAGAAATAGCACAGTGGCGAACAAA
>NW_015227024.1:0-839 GCF_001447785.1 Gekko japonicus | reverse complement strand
GTGGCCAGTCTCCCAGTGGGGGAGGGGGATTCCACTGCTGAGAAAAATGAATAGTCTTGTAAGTGTGCCCTGCTTTCATCTGTGAAGTGCTCCAGAGCATTTTAGGGATGGGCTTCTTTGTTCCTGCGGGATTCATTCCCACTGGAAACTGGCTCAGTAACCTCCCCGTTCAGCTTCCCTCATGAAGCGATAGTCTCTACCTACCGGAGAAATGGAGTTTAAAATTGCTGGGTTGGATCCGGAAGGTCTCTTGCCATAACGGTGCCACCTTCGACACAGGCAAGCGGCCTTCCCGTGATGCAAGGGGAAGGCGTCGCCATTAGCAGAACGGAACCCCAGGATCCAGCCCACCGCCGTGCTTTAAAGTGCATTTTGTTTCTTTTCCGGGTCTATTTTAAAGACATCATTCGATTAGCGCACAATGCTGGGATTGACTGCGTTGGCTGTTTCCATACTGTATACCTTTCCGGAGTCCTTTTGATGGAAATGCAGCTAAAAATATCGTGAATGAAGCACAGATGGGCCCCGCTCGTCCGCCTCTTTCTCCGCCGAGAGCGCCTTCTCTCCCTCCCCCCCCCCGCAAACGCCAGCTGGAATCAGAAAGCTACCTCGTTTCTCTCCGAAGTAGAGCGTCTGCTGGGCTGGATTGGACCACTGGAGGGAGGACTCTTCGTGATCTTCCACCTGGCAGCGGAGAATCACTTTGCTGCCGGCCACCACCGTTTCGTCCTGCGTCGTGGGCTGGCTCCCTGTGAGAAGTGAAGAAAGGAGGTGTGAATAGCCTTCCTGGATCATAGCCTCCAAGATCATAGAATCAAAGAATCCTAGAATCACAGAGT
>NW_015227023.1:0-839 GCF_001447785.1 Gekko japonicus | reverse complement strand
CTGGTTCCAGACTTCTACAATCCTAACCCCCGTTGCATTTTTCATTGAATTTTGCTGACTGAATTAACACTGTGCAACCCACTTTGAGTCCCTGTGAGAAAGGCTGTCCATAAAGAACATCAATAAATAAAGACTGCAGAAGGGAAGCCGGTGCATATGCCACGCTGAGCTCCTTGGGAGAATGGCCGGAATGACATGCATGACGTAAATGCAGCGGACATTATCCAGAAGCCCACTTATGGGGCTGTGCGGTTGGACCGGTGGCCACCCAGAAGCACCGCTTCTATAAGCCACCACCTTCATGAAAGGGGGACGTGTTCAGAACTGCTGCAGTCTGTACAATCCTGGTGGCTTTCAGAGGCCTCCCTACAGCAGCCCCAATCACAACCCCTCGTTCCCAGAGATAGCGACTCTGTCTGAACCATGCTTGGCTGCCCCTATATGCCACAGCGGCACCGGCTAGCATGAACCCATCACTCCAGAGGGTGCCTGCCTCAGCATCTGCATATTTGGTGAACGTTCGTCAGGCCCACCAGTTGCTACCCTTGCCATACTGACCTCTGGAGGACGGCGAGAGTGCCAGGGTTGACCCTGTGAATGCCATCAAGAATGACAAGCTTCCCTTCAAGGGCGGCCGTGATGAGTGGAGAAGGTCTCCAAGAGGTGTCCCCATTTGGGAGGGTGTACCTTTGCTGCAGCAGGTCTCGGGCAGTCATATCCTTCAAGAAACGAAAACGGCAATGAGCGTGAGTGTCAAGGTTAGAGTTCAGCTAGAGCTCAGTCACAACAGCCATCTTTGGCTTTAACCGAGGCATGAAGTCAAGGGCGAGAAAAGGCTG
>NW_015227022.1:0-839 GCF_001447785.1 Gekko japonicus | reverse complement strand
TGAGACTCCCCCTTGGCATCTTACAGGCATCATCACAGGCAATATTCACAGTACAAAAAGGACATTTTGTTAACTACACTAGTTGCAGGGATACAAAAAGAGAGTCTTGGATTTATATGCTGTTTAAAGATCAGTTATAACCAACTGGACATTATAGCTGTATATGTCCCATTTCAAGTTAAACAGCATCTTCTATGGAATTTTCTCCCATGATACGTACAGATCCAGGATGGATGGGAACATTTAAAAGTCGGTGTCACTTTTGGCATTACTTATTTAGTGAAGTTTAATCATCTGGCTGTAATTGACAAGCTTAAGATATATTTTCAGCAGTGGGAGAAATTAACTTTTTTGTGATTAGGTAGGATAAATGAAATGAAAATGACACCTTTCCCAAAGCTTCTATTCTTCTCTCAAGCAGTACTCTCAAAGGGGCTGAAATCCTGGCAAACTACATTTAATCTCTTCATTTGAGTTGGTAAAAGACCTTGATTCAAAAGCAATGTTCTTGGCTGAGAAAAGAAATGGTTCACCCTACCACAATTTGAGGTTTTATTATAGTGTGCATCAGCTAAATGTAATGCTTTTTAGTGATACACTGTCAGATAAACACTTACAAGATTTGGGGCAGATGTGCTCACAATGTTATTCAATAGAGAATAGGTTGAAGCTTAAAAAAAACCCCTATAGTTCTCAACATATTCCTTTTCTATGATATATCTTAAGATGCTTGGTGGAATATGGATGGGAAATTCCATAGGGATAGCTGTGTGGCTAAAACAACTAGGGAGTCTGGTGGCACCTTAAATTCTAACAAATGTTTAATTTAGCACAAGCCT
>NW_015227021.1:0-839 GCF_001447785.1 Gekko japonicus | reverse complement strand
GGAACCTTCACAATGAATTCAGTGTTCCATGGTGTCTGTGATCTGGGGAGGAGCGTGTTTCATTATTTCAAATGCACATACCACATGGAAGTTGCATCACATTGCAATGCAGTAGTACTGAATGTACTACCTGAGGCTCACTTCCGGTCAGTGTTCTTCCCCTAGCCCTTGCCAAACAAGTAGGCAACCCAGTTAAGATGGAAAGAGGTAGCCTTGAGAACTAGCACAATGTTTTGCAAACATGTTGTATGCTCAATTTCAGCAGCCTCTTTGCTTCCTTTCCTTGTTTGCTTCCGATGAGTATCACCTTGTGAAAGGATGGTATCTTCTGGCTCTTCTGAGAAAGCATTTGAAAACACAAACCACATGTTGTGGCTTATAGTTACCGTAGCAACCCTTACAGAGTGCACAGCACATGCGGATGTGCGTTGCCCTTGATTTTACTTACTCAAAACAAATATTTGTTGAGAAGGAAGCACAGAATTTCATCACTCTTTCAACTGAAACACTGATATTTTTTTTAATATGAATGAAAAAATATGTATTGCTTTTACTGTCTGGAGGTTTTAACCTGTAGATATAGGTAGATCTAACACAACGTGGCAGATGGATTCCCACTTTAGGTGAGCCCAAGATCTTTAAATAGAATTAATTATTTTTCTTTGAACTGTCTAGTGACGCATGACCAACTGAATTTGAAAGCCCTATCAGTTTCAAAAACAGTTTCGCAGGGGATCTGATGTATAAGAAAAATCAGTCTTTCAAGCTCATGGAATTAGCTGGCAGTTTCTGAAAAATTCTTACATGAGTACAGCACGTGTGTGTGTGTGTGTGTGTGT
>NW_015227020.1:0-839 GCF_001447785.1 Gekko japonicus | reverse complement strand
TTCATAGGGTCACCAGAAGTCGGAAGCAATTTGATGGTACCTAATACACACACACCTCTTTCTGGTCCCCTGTGTGCCAGCAGGCGAGAAAAAGAGTCCACCGTCATGCATTGTGTTGCGCTTAAAGCAAAAAGAACCATCACTATGACCCCGGGCTGGAGAAAGCAAAACCTCTTGCCCTTTCCAAGCCAATGTCAAAAGCGCTCGATGAGGAAACGGCAAAGATTTGGGCCAGCGGTTTGCAAAAGAGCAACCCTGACTAGCCCCATTGGACATTTGCTTAGCATGGATGACTAAGCCTCCCCCCGCAGATGCATGATCCCGCACACAACGTACTTTGCTAAACAAATCCTTTTGGGACGTTTCCCCTCCTTGGCCATCTATAACTCAAGTTAATAAAAAAATAAATGTTGAGGAGGTGACACCTTGCGTTTTGAGAGTCTTCCCTGCCTGCCGTTGCCACATCCGACTCCAAAACTAGGAGGCAAAGATTGCCGTTGGAACCGTTCAAGGGCCATGGCCGCTTTCCTTGTGCTCGGTATCGGTTTGGGCTGGACCCTGGCCCGGGAAGAGCGCTGCATCTCTTCCCAGTTTAGAAAACCCGGAGACTATCTGCTGGGTGGATTGTTCCCTTTACGAGTCCTCACCACCAGTGCAATGGACCGGACGTTGCCGGATGTTTACATGTGCGAGAGGTAAGGAGGGAATCGAAGGTGAGCCCCCAAAGGTAACGCTGCGGCAAGAAAGCCAAATACCTCCGGGCACAGATGCTCTGCAGAAGGAAAGGTGGATGCTTTCAAGCTCCTTTTTACGTCCTTCCCAAGTGGGTGCTGTTAGGA
>NW_015227019.1:0-839 GCF_001447785.1 Gekko japonicus | reverse complement strand
ATTTATCTACTTGCAATTTCTTGCAGTTCTGTAAGGAAGCTGTTTATTAGTAAGCGGCATAGAGCTTTCTATCCTGTCTTCTCTGGAATAGCTCTGTACAGTTTTCCAGAGCAAGAGTGAGTAGGATTGTGTTTCTCATCTGCTTTGGGTGACCAATGGGGCCAAGGTATCCTTGACATCCCACCTCCAAGTACATTTTGTGTCTTGCACCAAACATTTCTTTTAACATTTTTGACAGCAGAGGCTGAGACCCTTACACATGAACAAAAGAATCCACGCGCGCCATTACGTAACGACGAGTAGCATGGTGCAGGTCTGTGACTTAGCCGAATGAATCTTAAGCTGTGCCGGCAGGCCCGCTGTGATGTCACCTCTTATTAATAGATCCTTTCAAGAAAACTCAAAGAAAATGTTTTAGCACTTGGTAATTAATCTTGCTGGAACGGTGATGAATTCTTCCACTTCCAAGAGACTGGGATTTCTAGAAATGCAAAGAAGAAATAACAGTGGCACTCATGGGCTCTTGCGAGCTCTCCCCAATTTCTCAGTGTTTGAAGCTTTAGCACTTTGTTCAGTATTTTGAAGTATGCAAATCGTTTTGACACATCTGCTTTGCAGTCAAAAGCTCTTGGAAACTCAAAAGCTTTTGGAAATGACCTAAACAAGTTTTCCAAAACAATCCTAAATGGGCTATCTTTTCTTGCCAGCTTTTCCCAAAGCTGCTCAGAAGTGAAGGGAAAATGCAAAAGAGTGCGCTTGTGTGACTTTTTACGGGTCTGATATACCAAAATGCCACCTTGTTGTATACTCTTTTTTATGCAGACACACACAATGCTAAG
>NW_015227018.1:0-839 GCF_001447785.1 Gekko japonicus | reverse complement strand
TGCCTCTGCATAGCAACCCTGGACTTACTAAATACTCACCAGGGCTGGCGGTGGTTGGTTTCTGAAAGTTGACAGAATTGGGTTAGCCTGGGCCATCCAGGTTAGGGTCTCTATGTGTACTTTTACTTTACCACGTAAGAATTCATACTCAGGAACTCTTAACAAATAACACATCACTGACTGGTATTCAGTGATCCTGGTTATGCGCTTTGATGTAATTGCCTTGCTGGATCAGATCGGGGTCTGGATCATTTTGCAAACATCCCAGCCACCAGATGATCCACTATAAATTAGCCAAGGGTCTGCAGTTGGGAGCCATTTCATTTTCTGCTACCCCTGCTTTAAAGTCCCCTTTGGTACTGGCAACCTGGGTGGTTAGAATGGTAAAAGATGGAACTTCAGTGCAGGCCTTATGGTGTTGGGTTTCTAATACACATCTAACCATTTTGAGTACAAAACCAGAGACTGTTGGGCTTCCTTTCTTGGCATAATTTTCATGATGTGAAAGTGTGTTTATCTTGTGCATGTGGTACTGGTAATGCATCTACATAACTTGGTGGGGATCAGTTTAAATTGTCTTATCTCTTCCCAAGAGACCGTGCTTAAGTTATAGTGTATTAAAAAAAAGAAACTCCCCCATACTTCAGCCACCTGTAATCTCAGTGAGTTATGGACTCAGCTGCTAAGTCCATAAAATAAAACTCCCACTGCACTCAGCTGCAGAGTGGTATCTGAACTGGCCTTGTATAAGCTGGAGAAAAGAGAGTTTGCATCTTTTAAAATAAAGAATGCAGCACAATCTTAAACAGTGCTGGATTTACACGTTTGTTGCATGCCCA
>NW_015227017.1:0-839 GCF_001447785.1 Gekko japonicus | reverse complement strand
ATTGCACATAACAACTGAGCTATGGCTGCTTGAATCCATGTTCATTTGCTGTATGGATACTAATTGATTTATTTGGAGATGCATTTTAAATTATGAACTTTGAACTGCCTTAGTCCTTTATTAGGGGAAAGGTGGGTTAAAAATCCAAACTATCGATAGTATTCAAGCTAGTTCTTCAGCAAGGAGAAACCTGCATAGGGAAGAAGGCCAAAAGCAGAGAGACAAAAGCAGACCCAGGTTTGTAAGGGCATGACCTCTTGAGACTGGAACCTCTCCCTGACAGAAGGCTGCTCCATGTCTGTAATGCTTTGCAAATTCTTTCACATACATCCATTTGATCAGCCTGCTTTCATAAACTCAACAATGCAGACGGCTTTAAGACTTTACAGTGCCTTTTTTCCTGAGTAAACTGCCATCACTAGGCAAATGTTATTTGGGTAGTTAGAACGTCAGAGCACATTTGATAAACAGCCAGGATTTGCAGAATAATAACCAGGCAAATCACTTTGCTCTGCAATAACTCTGCTTGCAAAAGTTCTCGCTATGAACTGGTTGCAGGTCAAACTGGATGACGTCATAATTATTTCTGCACACCTCCCACAGAGTCCAGGCTCACGTCTTCGGAGCCTTTTAGGCAGGGCCAGGGTGGAGATCGCAAACAAAACTCTTGTTCTACTAACAATAGATCCATGTCAAACGGACAAAAAAAAAATTGAATATTATACTGAATATAGCCCCTTGCCAGCAAACAGTCCAAAAATGTCTGGATGCTTTTAATCATGGTTAAATTACAACTGTGAACTGCTAAACATAAAACAGGAGTCCAGAGGCACCTTAAA
>NW_015227016.1:0-839 GCF_001447785.1 Gekko japonicus | reverse complement strand
GGGTTACCTAAGTCTTTTTACATCAAAATATAAGGATATTCATATCCTCCTCCACCATAGTTCTCAGCAGTCTGTCACTGCAGGCAGTTTTCACTCAATGCAGCAAACACCTGGTACCTGAGCCAAACTATAAGAAAAGTGCCTGGGGCAAAAGAAGGCAGAGAGATAATATGGAGGAAGGTTCATTTTCTCATCCTTTTTGATGTATGCACCTTCCCACCCAATACCTACCATCATCCCTGTTTCATAAATGAACATGGAAGACATGGGAATAAACACCATCAAATCTCCCAAAACATACCCAACACCATCATTTTGAGAATTATCAAATACATAATTAGTAGGCAATGTACTAGATTCAGAGGGTTTAGTGCAAAAAGAAGGATTTTTTAACCTCATAATTTTACTGTATTTGCTTCATTCATACCCCAAGAAGAACCCAAAGCAGCTTGTATCATTCTCTTCTCTTTCATTTTATCCTTTGATTCAGATTAGGCTGAAAAGATGTGGCTGGTCCAAGATCACCCAGCATGGTAGAGTCGGAATTTGAACCTAGTCCCAGATCCTAGTCCGACATTCAAATTAAACTGATATGTTATCTTTATTATGATACCAGATGAGATCTGATTTATAACAGCTGCTTTGCATAGTGAATTCTGCTTCTTCCATATGCTGGGCTTGGTGTTCTTTTCCACCAAGTATGTGCAAAGCCATCCTTAACTCCATATATTGCAAAACAAAAAGAACTATGTTTAGAATTTTGTTTATTGATATAATTACTTATCATTATCCTATCAATACTCAACTGTCAACTTCCAGTGGGTGGATCGGCGATGGCG
>NW_015227015.1:0-839 GCF_001447785.1 Gekko japonicus | reverse complement strand
TAGTAGATTTTCATATAACTACCCAAGGAGACTTTGCTCTTCCACAATGGCACCAATATCGTCTCCCTGTCTGACCAAACACATATGGAACTCAGCCAAATGTGTTAGCTCCAAGCATCCATAAAAACCCATCTCTCCCACACAGCCGGGTTATCCATACAATAATAAATCATTCAATATTTGTCACTCCATCAGCAGCCCTCAATACCATTTCCTAAGTATTGAACCACAAGGAGAATCCACATTTTAACAGCCAACAGCAGCTGTTGACGTTTAATGTCCACGTCTCCTGGTATGTATTAACCTCTGCTATTCACGTAAACCTTTCAGCATCATGTGGGTGCTGAACACAACTCCATTATAGCCTGTTGAACTAATTCAGTCTTCTTGATGTATCAGCCCAAAGACCCTTAAGTTCTCAAATGCAGCAAGAGAGAATCACTCCAACGCCTTCAAAAGACCATAAATGGATATCTCATTCTGTATCATTACAGTAGACTGGCCCTTAGCTTGGTTTCAGCATGTTCTTCGGCGTTATCATTCATTACAAGTGACTTTATGGTTCATTAACTACCCTGGTATGTTTCTTTCTCATTCATTTTTTAATCTTTGCACTCCATAGGACTGAATTAAGCTTCAGAGAGGAGGGGGAAAGTACTGGTGTGGGGGGCAATTGTGGTAAATATCAGTTTTACACCGGTTTAACTGCCTCAGCTTCTCTCAAAGAATCTCTAAGATGGTACTTTAGTAAGAGCAACAGCTTAAGAGATTCTGAGCCCTGTTCACAGGACTACAGTTCCCAGGATTCCTTGGGGTGAGCTACTGTTTACAAAAGGTCT
>NW_015227014.1:0-839 GCF_001447785.1 Gekko japonicus | reverse complement strand
TCTTGTTGTACATCTGTCCTTCACTCATATTTATAAGAATATTACATGAATTTTCAGGAGGAAGGGGCAAGATTTGTGGAGCAAATGTGCCCAGCTCTGTGCCTTTTCAGCTGATGGAAAACTTGCGAGGGTCTGTAAAATGGAAAGACGTGAACAAAGGGGAGGGAAACATTTCAGTGGGATTGGTTTGTGCAAGATAGTGGGGGAGGAGAAATACACAAAAGTGTTTGATGGAGATTGCACAGAAAGAAAGAAAATTGTTAACAATAAAGGTGGGTACGGGGACAGAATAACAATGAGAACCAGGAGCGTTATAAAACACTAATCTAAACGATGCTTCATATTCACGTGCAACAAACTGGCACAAGATATCGGATGACAAACTTAATGTTTTTAAAATTGCATTCCACGAAAAAGAAACTCAGCCAAGTAACTCCTGAGGCAGATCTCCCCCGCCCCCAAGAATATTAAAACAGACCAATAAATCATCACAAATAGCAGGCAGAAGCATAAAAAGTCAATTAAAGCATCACATCAGTCAGTAAAAACCAGTACCTGAATAAGCAAGCTATAAAGTAAAATAAGTTGGAGGGTCCATGTGACAGGGACACTCTTCCCAATGGTTCCCTCCACTTGGGTCTAAGATTCACCTGAGAAAGGCCGGTCCTTCACCATGGTAGCTCCAATAATGCATGCAAGGACTTCTTGGGAGACACAAAAGCCAGGGATCCCCAATCTCACTGAGCCTTTGGGCACCTTTGGAACTTTGAGAACTGGGAGTATGGGCTGCTGTGGGGTTCTGGAACCAGCACCAAATTTGGAGGGGTTGCGAGACAAGG
>NW_015227013.1:0-839 GCF_001447785.1 Gekko japonicus | reverse complement strand
ACCGTCCCTCGTGTTTTCACCAAGACAGTGGTGGTGGTCATTGCAGCTCTTCATCACCAGGGCATTGTTTTTTATCCTTACATTAACGACTGGCTCCTTGTTGCCCACTCTGAGTTTCAACTCAAGGGGGCGTGGCGTGGTGCTGAACAAGATGGCCACTTAGATCTTAAGCTCCTCTCCTCCCCTACCTATTTTGGTTCTTAAATCACACCACACAGAGAAATAAACATACCAAAAGGATGGGAAAAACAGGACAGAAAGTTCCTAAAAACAAAACGACTTCGTGGGCACTGGTGATTGAGTTCATGCGCCCAGAAAAACTGCACCCCACTCGATACTCTCTGGGCGCCAAGAAAAACAGAATGGCCAACAACACAGTTTTAAGAAAAATCTTGAAGGAAGAAGAAATGGCAAATATTTTAAAAGAAATGAACAATATGGAAGCCAGGCTGAAACAAGTCTTTGAATCTATACAATCTCAACTAGGTGCAATTCAGAAGACTCTAAAGGAAGTTGATCGTAAAGCAGATCATACCTTAATCATTGGTCAACAAACACAGGAAGAACTTAAAACTATAAAATCAGAAGAGGACACTCAGAAAAAGGATTTTGTCTCTGGAAATGGAAGCATGGCAGTTCAATCTGAAATTTCAGGGCTTTCTGGAGGGATCCAAAGAAACTGCAGATATCCCAATATTTGTGGCACTTTGGATAGCATTTGTCTTCAAGCTGGAAGAAAACGTGGTCCCTATCATAGGAAAAGCTTATAAACTTGGATCACGAAACAAGGACCTCCGGAATGGACCCAGAGATATCCTTGCCACATTCCTTGCCACATT
>NW_015227012.1:0-839 GCF_001447785.1 Gekko japonicus | reverse complement strand
CCTCTTTTTCTAAGAAATGACCCCTGCTTGTGGTAAAGAAAACTACTTTGCCGAGCATCCCTTTGGCCTTGAATGGAAGCAAAGAAACAAAAAGAAATCCACTCTGTTCTGGAAAGATTCCAAGCCAGGGGACAGAGCTGCTGTCTCCCAGACCAGGATGTGGACTTTTCCTGACCTAGGGTTGTGAAAGGGAAATTCCCGATGTGGGAGTGGTGCTTCGCTTCGGGAGGGAGCTCAGCAGGGATGAAATGCCATAGTATGCCCTCTGAAGCAGACATCCAGGAGAACAACTGGAGAACAAGAAGTGTAACCAGGAGAAGCCTAGGCCCCACCTGCAGACTGACTTCCTTCTCAACCTGATTCCTCATCTTTAACCGCTAATAAAGACTAAGGGCCAAAGTAAAAATGCTGCCGGGGCCAGATCAGGGACAAGGAGTTCTTGTACCCTCTCCTGATGCCTTTCATGTGAAGAAAGGGGGGGGGGAGGCTGTTTCAGCCCTTGATAAGGCATGTGGGAGGGGGAGGACAGAGCGCCTCATCCCTGACCAGGCCCTCATGGCATTTTTAAATCATGTAGGTCAGGCATTAAATTGGCAGTGGTGGCCCTGAGGACACCGTCATGTGCAGTTTGGCTCTCGGAAGCCATGCCAGGAAAACGGAAGTAGCAAGCATGCTCCACATTCCACCAACTGGCCCCCGATTCCCAGCTTTGGGGCGCTTTGTTAAACACAGCCTTTCAGCAAGCTTGCTGGGATGTAAAAAAAAAAAATTCTGTAGAAAAATTGGACAATGCAGCAGCAGCCTTCCCCGTAACACCCTCTCGCTGGACAGTCCAACTA
>NW_015227011.1:0-839 GCF_001447785.1 Gekko japonicus | reverse complement strand
TGGTGTGGAAGAAATTACATTCAGATAGAATATAAGGGATGAGGGAGTGAAACGGACAGACAGGCTTCAGTAAGCAATTTCTGTTTCCAGCTGCAGAGGTTCCTCTCTGCGGCATTTGGGAAGGTACTTTTAGACAAGCAATATTTGGCTAGCAAGCCATTCAGTGCCACATTTAATATATTTAGCATATGCTTCTATTTTTAAAAATGGTGTGATAGTTACAATTATAATCAAGAGCAGTCTTGTATCATGTGTTTGTGTCTGTTTATTAATAATGCTTTGCTCGGAAAATTGCAGCTGCACTTCTCCCACACGTACACACTTTTGCACTTCTGCTTGTGCATAGGTGGCTGCCAAGCCCGCCCCCCTGGCTGCAGCCCATTGCATCCCTCCCCCCCAAAAAAACCCTTTGTGGACAGCCAGGTGGTTCTCTAGGCCAGTGTCTAGCACTGGAGCAATACAGTGTATCTGGGGAAAGATTGGCAGTGCGTATACACACCTACACACCATATGCATGGATAAAACTTTGCTTCGCACAAGCAGAGGTGTGCGTCTGCATCAGTGCAGTATTCAAGAACAAATATTGCAAAGTGGAATTTATGAAAAGTGTGGTTGCAGTACATGGAAGATTGTCAAAGAGGGATGACATTTCCTTCCTCAAGGTAACTGTAGCTTACACCTCCTATGACAAGTCCCTTTTGTAATGCATGGTGGGATCAAGAAATGGTTCAAATTGTGTTGTTACAGTTCCCATGAATGATTAAACAATGCAGAAAAGGTTGTGCGTTATTTAGCAACATTAGATTTTCTTCTTTGGTGTAGTGCTTAAGTGTGCGGAC
>NW_015227010.1:0-839 GCF_001447785.1 Gekko japonicus | reverse complement strand
TTCTGGCTTGTGAACGGTGATTAGCTCACCAGACGCAAAAGGAGCTTGCTTGTTGTGTGAGGGAGGGTCCATCAGCTCCCTCCCACCCTTACAGTTCTGGTCCCCAATGAGTTCCTTCCCTCCCCTGAGGACTCAGCATAAGAGGGGAGGGGGTTTGAAAGGCAACCTTAGCTCTCCTCCTCTCTTCTTCAACCACAGGAATGAAAGTATGGCACATCTTCCTCACCTGGCTTTGAAGGCAGCCTCACAGACCACAGATGACCCCTTTTCACTTTCTGCTGCTCACTGGAGGAACCTATCCCACAAGAGGCTGGGAGTTTCCCCCTATGGTTCATGCCATTGGCCAGTATAGACTGGCTGTTCTCTTGCCTTCAAATTGCTGACCAGTCTAGCATCAAAACAGGCACCCTGCCAGTTTGCTGGGTGGCAGGTTGGGAAGATCTGAAGGGATTTAGTGCTACCCTGACTGGCCAATAGGCAGGGATGGTCTTAGCCAATGAAAACAGGGACAGCTACCCTCGATCCCACATTTGGCGAGGCCAACTGCCCATGCCCCACAGGAGAAGAGAAAAGAAAAGGAGCGGGTCCCTGTTGACACAATCCTCCACCATCTGGGGTTTTCAGCAGTAGTGGAGACTCCTGCTCACCTGGCACTGGGTGAGGTCCTGCAGGGGAGGGTGGCAACAGGGTGGCAGTGATTCTGGTTTCCCATCCTGGATTTTTCTCCAACTTTTATCCAACTTTTCTCTGAGGCCCTAGACAACCCTTGCCAGCTGGGCATGAATTCCTTGTCCTACCCCAAGTCATAGGTGCCACCAGGCATGGGCAGAGCCCCCCCC
>NW_015227009.1:0-839 GCF_001447785.1 Gekko japonicus | reverse complement strand
GGGGGGGGGATTCCCTCCTGCCAGCCAGCGGCAGGAAAGAGCCCACAGAATCGGGGGATCCCCTGCCCCCACCGGGTAAATGACAGTCCTATCAGAAGTATCAACCAAATCCTTATTTGTCCATGTGGCTCGCTGCTACAGGGCAACAAGGTGTGGAACCTCTCAGCACAGTCCGTGTGCAGGCAAAGATAAACAAGCTCAGCCAGCAATAGATGGACAAATTTGGAGTCATGGAAATAAAAAAATTGGGGGGGAAATGAAGGAAGGACGTAGGACACATTCAGATTAATCCTTTCTGCTCTATGCCTTAGATTTCTTATTCAATATAAAAATGCAAACATTTCATTATCGTTATCTTATTTAGTGCATTTCTTTCTTCACCTATCTCCCAAGGAGCCCCTACATTTTATCCTCATGGCAACCCTGTAAGGTAGCTTAGGCCGAAAAAGAGTGACTGACCGAAGGTCACCCTGTAAGTTCCATGGCAAGTGGGAATTTGAACCCAGGTGTCCCTGGTCCTAGTCCAACTGATAGTACGCCACACAAAAAATTCTAATATTTTCCCAATTATATGTGTTCTTCAACAAAGATTTCATCCAGGCCAGCAAAGAAAACTGCCAGGTGTACTTCAGGTTTCCATACTGCTTGGTTTACATGTAACATGTCAGCTGGTGAGTTGATACACTGAAACCTGTCTTTCTCCTACCATACAAGAATCGCATTCTCTTTAATTCTTGTTGCGTTCAGCATCCTTCATTGACCACGTGGCTTCTTCAAGGACCTAGGATGGTTATTTAAAATACGCTTCCTAGGAGTTCCTCCCTTTCTTCTCTGCTATC
>NW_015227008.1:0-839 GCF_001447785.1 Gekko japonicus | reverse complement strand
CATAGTGGTTGTGCATAGTGGTTGTGCTTTGACTCATAGTGGTTGTGCTATGGGATCCTATAAGGTTCTTTCCTGTCTCCCTTCTGTTTAACGTTTGCAAGTCATCATAGGTATGGAGCAAAATGACACTTGGCTCTTCTCCTCTTCAGCTGAGTCAAATGAAATAGCGGATGTCCTGAATAATATCCAGATGGTCGAGAATCAATTAACTGAAGTTCCATCAATAAATAATGTTCTGTAGCTAACCAGGAATTGGAGGAGTTGACCTGTGTTGAATGGTGCTGCACTCTACTTGAAAGAGCAATTTCCCAGTTTAGGTTGCTGTTTAGGTCTGTACTTGCGAATGGAAGTAGAGATCTTCATTCAGTGTAACAGCTGCACCTCTTCCTGGATATGCAGGATGTGGCCGCTTTCATCTAATCCAGGTTGTACCACTGCAGTAAACTCTATCTGGAACTGTCTTTGAAGACAGTTTTGAAGTTTCAGAAGATGGTCCAAAAATGCTGAGGCACCAGCTGCCACATGGCTGATGGGCACTAGCTGCTCGATGGCTTTCCAAAGACTGCACTGGCTGTTCACTTCCAGCCACAGTTTAAATAAATGCTGGTTGTTCTATACCTGTAAGGACTAGGACTGGTATTATTAAAGGACTACTTGCTCGTATGGGAATGTATTGATCAATTAATGCTTAACCTTTAGCCTCAGAGGTGAAGTAGCTGATTATTAGAGATAAAGATCTTTTTTGTCATGGGACCTCAGCAACAGAACTCCTTCCCTACAAATATCTGCCTGGCACCTAGCTTCTGGAGCTTTAGGTGTCTGGTTAAAACATTCTTTTT
>NW_015227007.1:0-839 GCF_001447785.1 Gekko japonicus | reverse complement strand
CACAGAAGCGGTAAACGGGTTCTGTGGCACCTCAGACGTGGAGCTCACTTACAACATGGCCTCTGTGTATCCGCACATTCCCCCTTTTCTTTCAGTCCCAAACCTCTTGGTCTGCAGGCTGAGGCACGACTGAAACGCAGGCCTCACTGGGGCCAGCGGGCCCGGAATCACACACCGACCCCCTGCTTCCCCACAGATGTTTTCCTTTGGGTTCAAGAGAATGGAGCACTGCAGAGAGCGGCTGTGCGTATGGGAGGGGGGCCCCAGAGGAGGACAAAGGCAGACTCACACACGGAGAAAGAAAGCACAACGCTGAGGCGGGCGGGCGGGCACGGCCTGCATGCAAGGCAGTGAGAGAGCAGGGGAGCACGGGGGAAACATCACACTTATGACTCAACATGCCCCTCACATCAACAGGTTGGCTCTGTTTCAAATGACTTATATGCGCGCATTATTTGCGCGGCTTGTCCATTGTTTCCAGAACTGTACCAGGCATTCGAAGGAGACTATTGTGATCCCAAGGCCACAGATGAGTCTCTAAAGCGGAGGCCAAGGGCTTCAGGCTGCCTGACAAGAGGTCACCGTTATCTCATCTTAAACCAAGCCTTGGCTACGACCTCTGGACACACACGGAGCCGATCCCTTGACAGCCAAGGTCGTCAATAGTTCCAGAGGGTAGCCGTACAGATCTGTAGTAGAACGCCTGGATTTGAGTCCAGTAGCACCCCTAGAGACCGGAAGGTTTCCACAGTATGCGCTTCAGAGAGTCAAACCCGACGAAGATTTCTGACGAAGGTGCTTTGGCTCTGAAAAGCTTATGGGTAAACCAACTCTGAATA
>NW_015227006.1:0-839 GCF_001447785.1 Gekko japonicus | reverse complement strand
CGACTGTGCGACTGAACAACAAAGCCAGCCAAGAAGGCTTAGATTGAGGCTATGTTGCATGTCTATGTTTAACCCTTTGCTATCCTGAATAATTTTCCTCTAAAATACCTCTTCCCCAAGTGGTTCTTTGTCCCAGGAGGGGAGGAAAAAAAGGTCGGGCATCTCTACTGCTTGCAGGAAGGTTTCTACCACGGAAATCATGCGGAGGGAGGTGGATTAAGCCTCTTTCTCTCAGTGCTGCTGTTTTTCATGGTGCATCATGGCTTATTAGAACTAGAGAGGCTGAAAATGATGTGACCGGTGTTCAATAGCAAATAACATGGATTTACTCCAATGCAGAATGTTTTTATACAATTCCCTTGACGATGCTGTCCCAGGAATGAGGTCATATAATTATTTAATATCACATGATTTAAAAGTCATGTTCAAGGATGAGCACAATCCGTTTTTCAAGAAGGTTGTTTTTATCCATTAAAAACCACACATGCAAGACTTCTTCAAAACTAGAATGCAAACTTGATTATGAGATCTGACATGAATGTCCCAAAGTCCAGGCATTCAACCACTTTTTTTAAAAGCTTAGCCACATTTTTTTTAAAAAAAAAAAGCTTAGCCACAATTTTAGTTATTTTAACATCTCTGCTGCTTGAAAACGGCTGCACATGGAACTGAAGCCTGGCAGATTATTAGTCCACAATGTCTGGAATCAAGGGGTTTATTTAGACTTGAAAAGAAGTTCATTGTACTCTTTAAACATTTTTATTTAGCATCTTAGAGGCTAAATCTCCCCCTTTTTGACCATTTTTGTTTTTCAGTCGCAGAGTCGACTCTTTGTGACC
>NW_015227005.1:0-839 GCF_001447785.1 Gekko japonicus | reverse complement strand
GGGCAAAAGCTCCACCAGGCCCTTCCCACTTCCTAAAAAACATCTGGAAGGCACCACGTTGGGGACCCCTGGAAAGGGTTCACAAAGCATTGAGCTGAAGGACCACTACAGAGGAGGCACAAACGACTCTGCTTACCCAGGGCCAGAGTGGAAGCAAGACAGAACTTCTGCAAGTGCTGTCTGCTTTCCACATAACACCCCCGATTCTTCTTTAACCCCATGGATTCGTCCTAAGCAGCCCTCCCCCATGGCTGTGCCCCCAACATGAATTAGCCCCTCTGGATATTGGCCGGGTGCTTTCCCCCCCTCCTCTGAGCCTCTGCAGGCTACGCTCACCCTTTTAGAACAAAGGGCCTGGGCCTTCTCCTAGGGCAGGTGCCAAGTGTCCGCCTGGAACGACCCCTCGCTCTTAACGGAGGTTGGTTCTGCTGCTGTCTGGGTAGGATCCTGAGAACGCAGTGCTCAAAATTCCTGAAACTTTTTAAAAAAAGTTTATTCTAGGTTGTGGCAGTTCTCTTGTGCCCCGCTGAATTTAGCGTAGTCGGTTTCAGAGAAGGAAGGAACGGTCAAATGTTGCCTGTGCCGCAAAGTGCATGACAGATTAAAATGTATTTTAGTTCATTTCCCCCCCTTTTGCCCTTTCTCCAAGGTGTTCAGAGCGGCATACAACATTCTACTGCCTCCGTTTGTATCCTCACATGAACCCTGTGAGGTAGGCTGGATTCAGAGAACATAACTGGCCCAACGTTACTCAGCGAACCCCGTAGCTGAAGGGGAACTTGGACTCAGGACTCACAGATCCTGATTCAGCACTGTGCCCACCAATGTTCCCTCTAAGC
>NW_015227004.1:0-840 GCF_001447785.1 Gekko japonicus | reverse complement strand
ACAATTTGCCCCCCAAGCCACAAAATCCTACGAGCCCAGATGCTAGTGGAATCTGCAGTATGCAGCCTGGCAGCTACCCATGTAGCTGTTTCTGTAGGATTTCATGCATAAGAAACTTTGTATGCTACAGGGTTATGCCCTGAGAAATACACTACATTAGTAATTTATGTTTTGCAGCCAATGAGAGGAGTTCTTCATCATGATCCAGGATGATAGTCACATGGTTATCCAGGGCATACTAGGTCTCTTCTACATTTAGAAAAAAGCCAGTTTCCATGTGACAGTGCAGAATGCATATGCCCAGACTATTCCCAGCCCAAACACTCTATTTGAATAGACAAACATCAGACATCAGGTCATGATAATATGATGTGCCAAGATGAGGAAGAAAACACATCAAGCAGCCTCATGGCCCTCTTTTGTATGTCATATACGTTTAAAATAATAAAAACCTGGCAGGTGTAGGAAATATATTAAAAAGAAATATATTAAAAAGAAAGTTGGAGAATGGGCAAGTGCAGATGGTTCCAGATCTGGACAATTTGCCTGCTTTAGCAACTCACAGACATTGAATAAGGCAGACATAAGGGACAGACATAGACATCTCACAACTGTAAGTCATTAACCGTGAAATGTTACTGTTTTGTGTACTGAAAGAATGCTGCAAAGGGTAGATGGAGAAGGAGGAGGTGACGGCGGATCAAGGTGACGGCGGATCAAGGGGAAAGTGTGGCAAAGCAGTACGAGAATGTGCTTACATAATCTTCCTTTGCACAATCAACTTGCCAACTGTTGGGACAAAATTAATTGCAACTTGCAGGTGGGCTGCAAACCAAGTGA
>NW_015227003.1:0-840 GCF_001447785.1 Gekko japonicus | reverse complement strand
ACAAATATCAATCTCATTCCTTAACAGTGCACTAATCTCAGCTGGAGTCCCAAAACCAAACAACTGCTACAATGTCAGATTAGAATCGGAGAGACATATATTTAACCCCTCTTGGCTTACTGCTTAACATTCTCTGTCAGACTAAGCAACCTCACAGAGTTATTGAGAAGACAAAATGGAGCATGGGAGAAATATGTGCACCATCCTAAAGCCCTTAGTGGAAGGACAGGATGCATATGAAACAGATGCATATGAAAACATATGCGACTGTGTGGATGTTCTGGTGATACAAGGTAATCTGAGTACTTAAAATACATGTTGACTCCTTACTAAAATCATGCTGAATAACAAACTGAGATGCATGATATTGATCAGCTTCTGGAGAGTTCAGTTACCTGGAAAATCTTTCTCTTCTATTATGTGCAGTGACCCTTGGAGGCTATTTAAAGCAGGGGATTCATGCGCAGGAGTGCATTTCACCAAACCAGACTACCAAAGCTATCATCCATGTGAAGTCACATAAAGCTGGTTTGGCAAATTAAATAGAAACAGAGGGAAAAAAACAGTTTAGTGAAAAAGCAAGTGAAATAAATGAAAAGGAAAATAATGATTGTCGTGTGAAAATAATCAAAAGTCTTTCTCCATCTTGGTGGATTATATCGTCTTTGGATGAATGAATCTTAATGAGAAGTGATCAGCAACATTTCCTTGTATCCTTCTGTTTCTGATGCTATAGAGAAAGAGGTGGAAATTAAAAAGTGACCTATAACTAGCTTAAAATAATTTCTGAGTTAGTGCAAGACCAAAGAAAAACTACTTATTTAATTTCTGGAGCTGAGG
>NW_015227002.1:0-840 GCF_001447785.1 Gekko japonicus | reverse complement strand
CAGGAATGTTCTTTGATAATCACCAAAACTCACCCAAGGTCGAAAGAGGGGGTTTTTTTTTTGGGGGGGGTAGGCAGTACAGGAACAGAGCTTATATTGTACTTTGACATTTGTCTTGGAATCTTGATGGGAGGAAGAAATGGGAGAACCAGTATCATACCCCGAGCTCCTTATTGTGTCAAAGGCCAAACTCCTTGTTGTGTGGATACCTTGGGGGCATTGACCACTCCGGAGGGTTAATATTAACTTTTTCAGCTGTGCAGCCTGAACTCTGCCCTTTTGGTGACATTGGTGTGGGATCCACTCAAGCTTTGATTTATTCCTCTGTGATTTGCATTCAACAGATGTCTCAAACTCCAATAACAATGAGGCGCTACAAGTTCTAATTATATTATGGCTTGTAGAGGCTGTATCTTCACTGCCTTTCAGACATAATGCAAAAGTACATTAGGGCTCTACAGGATAACCGCTTCTTCTTCTTCTTTTTAAAGAATTGTCTGTGTTCAACTGACTTCTCTGCCTCTGGCATGGAAGAGGAGTTTGCTCACATAATATCTTGGAATACATAGCCTGAACCGGGGGAGGTTTAAAAATCTACCAGAAGCCAGGTTCAAACCCTTACCCTAGTGGGCTTGTTCTGAGTATCCAAAAGTTATGTCTTGTGCCTCATGGGAAATGTGAAAAATACTTATGTCTCTTGGTAATTCCGATCCAGTACACTTTCTGTGTTTGTCAGAATAAATACAGTTTAAATTGTGGTTGAAGTACTGTGCAGCTCTGAAGATTGATGGTGCCACCCTGAACTATGAGAACAGGTTTTTCACTTGTGATAATCCAGAG
>NW_015227001.1:0-840 GCF_001447785.1 Gekko japonicus | reverse complement strand
CTGGTATTTACAGATATTCCATAGCAGAGACTTAAAGAATGAACTTACCTAAGAATCTGTGTAATGTAACCATGTCTAACTGGAAATGATGGATAAGCCCATGTACGTTGAAGAGGTGGCACAGCAGGGTTACTAGGCTGTTTCCTGGGAGAACAGAGAGTGTCCTGTTAATCTGATAAAACTTCACTTAGAAAGCTTCATAGTAATGATGCCAATAACTGACTTTGCAATCTTGCCAGCTCTGCTCCTGTTTTATCTGCTCTAAGCCTAGTCCACTGATCACCTGCCCATATCGCGACTGGTCAATTCAATATAGATCCATAACCGGGCAGATGACTGTGCAGACGGCTGATCTAGTGTGGCAGCTGTGAAGCACTTCCTATCCTACCCAGAACAGTATTTCCACTTCAAAGGGAATACTTTAGTCATGGAATCCATGAATCACAAAACATTCTAAGGGTATGTTTTAGGGCATTATCGGATTTCATAAAGGAGCACACTCCTGGTTCTATGCTGATCAATGACTCTGTCCCTCCACAGCTGCACCATGCATGGGAAGATGGGTAACAGCCAATAAGCTGTTGTCTTTTGAACAACTTGTCCACTATTACATCTCTGAAGGGACCCCCCCCCCAAACACACAGCTCAGGGGGAAAAAACAGGGCTTCTAACAACATAGATGGAAAACCACTGAATTATATCATAATGCAAACTTCAATTGTATTTTCATCTCGGTTATTTTTATCCTCAGCACTTATCCAAAGCTAATTCGTGCCTGATGCCAAACAAATTACTGAGAAACCAATTGTTAGCAATTTTAATTAATTTTTAAATTAACAA
>NW_015227000.1:0-840 GCF_001447785.1 Gekko japonicus | reverse complement strand
ATGTGTACACTTCAAGACTCCCATGTGCATAATAGAACTCCTGAATCACAGTATATATGTGGAAGAGGATTCCACAGAATGAATGGGTTTTTGCTTCCATCTAATGATTTCCAGTCAATGAGACCCTTTATGTTCCTGCCTAGTATACATGCAATGACTTTTCAAAACATTCTGAATGGAAAGCAGTTCCATACTGGCTTGAGATAGGGGGGGATTTAGAAACAACTTCCAGTATTAGGATTTAACTTGACATGGCTATGATTAAACCCAGAGTTAGGGGATTAAAATGCAAATTTTGGTCTGAAAGGCAGCGGCTAATGTTATCCTCCTGGTTCATTAATTCTTTGGTACAGAAAATGCTTAACAAGATTCAAGAATCAATAGCAAGGGGGTGACAAAGCAACTAATGTCAAAGAATGTGGGAAGAGAATAACTTTTTTTAACGAAAAGATGAGCTACTTAGTGCACCTTGTTATAAAACTGGGCAAAAGTGTTTATCCTTCATTGATTAATATAATTCTTCAAGAAGGGAATAGAGCACAGAGGAGCAAAGGTATTGTGACTGGACTCAGAGTGCCATGATAATTATTACTCAGTTAGAAGCACAAAATGGTTTTCAGTTTAAGTGGCACAGAGAACAATAGAAATCTTAAATGGATTTTGAAGTGACATGGCAAGCGATAGATGTCAATTAGTGCTAATGGCTGAAATTGCAAAAAGGGAAGAAAAAACCAAGTTATTGTATTCTCATCCTGCACATGAAAGTAAAACCCAGCAGTGTGTGTATAAGTAGCTGGTTGAATCCTTGTGTATATTCAGGGCTATTTTTGGGCAGAAACG
>NW_015226999.1:0-840 GCF_001447785.1 Gekko japonicus | reverse complement strand
CTCGTTATTCTGACTGGGGGGGCAATGAGTTTGAACTTACTGGGACTTACTTCTGAATTAACCATCTTTGGCATGTTAAATTCCCCTTTTGAAATAAACAGGATTTAAATGTGCCTAACTTGGGTTTGATCATGTCCACCCTGAATAAATATCAATGATGAAATACCCCTTCTCTGTAAATGACAAATATACAGAATCTCAAGTGAAAGCAACTCTTTCAAGAAGCTCTTCATTTTGAGAATCTGCCCATGTATTCAACAATGGGCAACAGTGCTGCACCCAAAGGCCACTATGAATGTAGATGTAATTGATGGTTTAATCCGCTAGGAAAGCCTTTAGTTTCCAGCATGTTTTACTTCTCTTGGCCTGTTTTTCCAGCACTCTGACTGGATGGTCTGCAAACATTCAATTATACCCTGCAGCTATTTCCAGAGAAATAAACAAGGTCAGCCTTCATTGGCAGAAACTTGAAATCATACAGATTGCTTTTGGCATTCATTATTTCCAATCCACTGTTGGAGTGCAAATAAAAATCCAGCCAGAAAGGAACCAAAGAGCATGGGGTTTTGTGAAGGTAAGAATCAGAAAATTCCACAATGGCAAGGGTTTTTTAAAAAGAAACAGAATGGAATCTTTCCAAGCATGTAAAGGAGACAGCATTGGCTCTTCTGGTCAAAACAGCTGAGGAGCAGTAATGAGTCAAGAATGCTCCTATACTTGAAGCCTTGAAAATAAGAGCCAATATTATACGCTTCAATGCAGAACACTGTCTTGGTAAATTTGATCATCATGTATGCAAAACATTTGAATTAAATATAGAGTCCAATGGCACCTTTAAGA
>NW_015226998.1:0-840 GCF_001447785.1 Gekko japonicus | reverse complement strand
GTGCAAATAAATGTGCTGTGAAAATGAAGAGCAGTGCATTCAGTTTTGCACAAGGGAGAAGCAAAACGGAAACAGATTTATTTCTTTTTTTGGCTGAAACCCTAAAGAGATGAGGAATCAGAAATTGTCTCTAATCAAAAGTATGTGACACACTGAATGTGTTTCAACAGTCTCAAAGGTCTCCTGTCGTCTGCTCTAGGAAGGGAAGCATTTGCCTCCCATGACACGAGCGACGACATAACTCAACAGCATCTCCATTGACCTATTTTGAGTCCTGTCCATCCTTCTCCGGGCAAACAGCCATTCGACTCTCTATTTTGAGAGAGAGAGAGAAAATAAAAGGAGGCTGTGTCGGAGAAGATTGCAAAGAAGCAACTGGAAATCCAAAGGCACTGTGGATTCCCATTTTTAAAAAGAGAACAGCACCGGGGCACTACTGATGACACCCACAGCATGAACCATTGTCCCTGTCAAGCACAGACACAAAGTGTGCAGATCCAACTTTCTTCTACCTCTAATCTTTCCACAAAGGGTTAGTTTTCCACAAATGCACTTGGGGCCGGGTAAGACAAGAGGAAAGAGGCTGCGAATCGAGGCCTTCAGGCGGCAGCTACCCAGCTCATGTTGAGTCTCTTCCATTTCCTTCACATCTGTTTCATGCCAGGTGGCACATGAGCAACACACAGACAGATGCCTCGTATCATGCACGGCCAGGGTGGCCAGCCTTCAGTCTGCAATCCCCAAAAGTAAGGGCAGAGGCTCACCTGAACAGCACCCCACAACATAGCAACATCACTCCTGGCTGTAGAACCAGAAACAATGTTACGGTATCACCTACCA
>NW_015226997.1:0-840 GCF_001447785.1 Gekko japonicus | reverse complement strand
CCTTCCAACATTTAGAGTCCTTTTTCGCCTTTGCATGAAACAGCTTCAAAGGTGTTATATACCACCGAGCAAACAGTTTATAGTTCTGGAGCCTTATATTTAATGATTTTGATGCATATAATTTAGAGGACCAAATTCTAGTCCATTGGTCTTGGCTAATTTGTTTATTACAATCTTTTTGCCATGCCAATTGTTGTGTTGAATTTTGTTCCCAAGTTTTTTGTGCCAATAGTTTGTATAAAATAGATATTATTCCTTTCTTTTCAGTTATATCTTTATCAATATAACTTTCAAAAGCTGTTAAAGGCCTGTTAGTATTTTCAGCCATATTATTACTGGTTAACATATTATACAATTGTTGGTACTGGAACCATTGAATACGAATATTATATTTTAACTCCAATTGTTGAATTGTCCAAATCTGGTTGTTATAACAAATATCCTTTATTCTAAATTTACCGACTTGTCTCCAGTTTTGATAAGTATGTATTTGGTCCCCTGGTAAAAACCATTTTTGGCCCAAAAATACCGCCACTGGTGATAATCCAGGGGCTACTATAGTTCTATTCCTATCCCAAATATTTAAAGTACAACTCAAAAATGGGTTGTTCTGTACTTCTTCTGATCTATCCTTCCTTTGTGCCCATACCACTTCATGCAAATACCTAGGTAATACATAAGATTTTTCTATTTGTACCCAATCTTTAAACGTTTTTGGAGACATATACTGCAATACGTGTTTTAATTGGGACGCTTCATAATACCATTTCAAGTTAGGTAAACCTAATCCTCCATTCTTCAATGGTCTAGTTAATAATAAAAAATTTATTCGAGGTCTTT
>NW_015226996.1:0-840 GCF_001447785.1 Gekko japonicus | reverse complement strand
GCTAACCCTAAGTTTGAGTTTTAGATGTAGCTCTTCCTGTGCTCTTTCACGGAAATCGGCTGCTGGCTGCAGTTTGAAAGCTGTGTGTCTGTTGCCAAATCACAGCACTACAAAACTACTTCAAGTTAGTGATGCTGGCAAGAAACGTTCTGCCATTAAGCACAGGGCTGAAGAAAGCAATACAGCACAACTGTCCAATCCCTTCTTTTGCTCAGCAAAGCATCCCTCAGAAGTCTCCCTTGCAAAAGCAGGACACAAAAACAGCAGCAGAGTTTATGTCACATGGCAACCAACTCATTTAAATGTCCCCAGAGAGCCTCCTCGGGCTGTCCCAGCACTCCTTAGGGTAGCACAGCTTGTCTATGGACTTGGGCTATCCAGAAGAGGGCCTGGCATGTTCATATTTTTAGTAACTGGAATATAGGCTGCTTGAAGGCTATCAGATTGGAAAGACTCTCGGTGGTGATTTCATCTTGGCTGCCCACGCTTTACCGTCTGCAACTTGGCCATTGTTTTCATAAGGCTGAAGTAAAGGGTAGGAAGATGGATATGGGGACTGCCAAGCACAGGATACTGCTCATAATGTCTCAGTGATGGGGGCAAGGCTAAGTAGTCAGATTTTTGTAAGATGCTGATAAATCTCCATCTTTGACTTGGCAAGTTTTTTGGGCTTTCTTTTTTGTCTTTTTGTGGCCTTGAGAATGGCTCACATCCTTATTTTAGTATGTCAGTAAGGTGATGGAACCGCAATAATTTGACTCCTTTCTGGCTCGGTGGCCATGTAGGATACAGTGCAGAAGGCAAGCATTATCTGTTAATCTTGTGGTTAAAAAAGTATAA
>NW_015226995.1:0-840 GCF_001447785.1 Gekko japonicus | reverse complement strand
GACTGTGCGACTGAACAACAGCAACAAAGTGTTCTCTTCAGTCCTGATTGATTTCAGCTCAGTTGCTTATAAAGTCCACTGAAGTCTTCCAAGTCTTGGGCATGGACCAGCCCAAATGAAGCGAGGGAAGCATCTTGTGGTCTCCCCTGGGAGTCCCCAAAGGGCTTGGGCTGCGCTGCTTTGCGTGGTCTGGCTGAGTCTGCAAGAATTCAGGGGAGTGCGATTCTTGTGCTGTTGGGAAACGGCCAGTATGGAGGGACAGCATCACATGCTCCTCTGTGGCACCGAGCCGGCCTTGGCCATCCAACAGATGCTTGACAGAAAATAGCCAACAGTCCTCTTCAGAGAATCACTGAATTAGAAAGGGGCAGGATGACTTCAAGCATCCCTGACAAATAATCGTCCGAATTTCCACTTACACACCTCCAAGGAGGAAGAACCCACAACATCCCCCAAGAACAGATTCCACCACTGAACTGCCCTTATTGTTGCAAAGTTTTTCCTTTCATTTATGAGAAATCTCTAGATGCATTCATCAATCACACTCATACTGGACATGCATCTGAAAAACAATCTGTAAAGAGATCTTGGACTGGCCATCTAAGCCTTTGCTGAGTAGACGTATACATTTTCCAGAAATTTTGGGCCCGCAGGAGAGAAAACACACCATGTTTTAAGAAATTGAAATTGCATGTCTGAATTTTATTAGCTGTCTTTGGGAGAAATTGAATAAGAACCAAAAGATGGGATTGAAATAAATACAGACTTTGCGTAACCCCCGCCCCACAACCTAGAAACATAAGGGAAAGTAGACATTTATGCCATTTTTGTTGTTCAGTC
>NW_015226994.1:0-840 GCF_001447785.1 Gekko japonicus | reverse complement strand
AAAGTCAAATGTGTCTGGAACCATTATCAACACACTTCTGATCTCCAAATGTTGACCGACATTTGTTTCACTGTACACTGCATTGGATGCCCTCAATGAAAAACAGGTATATAAAACTGAAAACAGGAGACAGCTACTTCCAACATGACTTGCTTGCATCATACCTTCTTGCAATCATCTTATTGGTGAATGCTGGAGACCCAAAGCTAGAATATATGGCCCTCTGGACTGACTCCACAGGGCATCTCCTATGCCTGCCACGTACGTGATGTTGTTTGGAATTGAAAGAGCCGGTTCCATGTCAATAACTTCCGGAAAAAATAACCTTAAGCCCTTTCCTTCCGATTCTTCAAGTTCAAACTAAGGAGCTGCAGTTTCTCAGTTATCAGCACTGCTGGAGTATCTCTCCTGCCTTCTGCACTGCCTCCAGGCATTTATACCAAATATGAAAGTATTCAAGTGCACTTATTATATAATTGATGATTTCTTCCACTTGATTCCGGTAAACGTTTTGCTTTCCTCAACAATTTTTACCAGTGCCGCTACATGCTATTCAGTAAGGGTGAATTCAGCCTCTGGACAACATTTCCTTATCTTTTTTTCACACTTACCCCTCTAAACTTTTTCCAGCACTCCAGGTGTCTCTGAGAATACTAACCCATGCTTGAACCAAGACTAACCCTTCAGTTTCTGATACAGATGTCTCAGTTCTGCATCAATAGCATTCCTTAAACAATAATTCCTCTTAAAAGTACTCACATTTGGACTCAATAGTTTTTTTTGGTAGTATTAAGCAAACTGTCTGGATTGGACAGTTAATCACCTAGAATGTCCAATGGT
>NW_015226993.1:0-840 GCF_001447785.1 Gekko japonicus | reverse complement strand
GGGAACCTTTACCTTTACCTTTTTAGTTAGGGGAAGGGTTAGGGTTTTTTTTAGGATGTGTGTGCCCCTACCATTGCAGAAACATGAACTTTGGCTCAGATACATGTCTGAACCTTACCCCAGACTTTAATCTGTGGTAAAATAGGGGGAAGCACCCTGATACTGGAAGTACAATTAACATTTGTTAAGAACCTGGTGGTTGTCTCTATCTGATAAGGAATTGTGAAGCCAGTAGAACTGTCCTCTTGTTGAACTTCTGCTATCATTTGAAAATGTCTGTCTGAAGATGCCAGTCATACTGTTCTACAATCTAAAATGAGTCTTCAGGGAACGCTTGCCTTAAAACACATTAACGTACTCCAGAAGAACAAAGATAGCCAATGAATAAATCATAGAAACGTTGGTTAATAGTCAGATATTATCAGGCCGTGCCTGTGATGTGAATGGCTCTTCTGCAAGCTTGTCTGTTGCTATAGTTCCTTTTTTATTACAAATGTAAATGCCTAGAACAGACACTAAGGACTGGGGGTGAAGTTGAAAGTGTAGAAAAATTACTTTTTGACCTATGCAGACTCTAGAGTTTTACCAATATGATTTTGCTGTTTGTATTGGTGGCTTCTAGAAGAATATCGTGGAATTTGGATGATCCAAAAAATGAGGTATGTCAATAATTTTCACCCTTTTATCTGGGCTGCATTTCTGAAAATCAAACATTTCATTGAAGCTATGCATAGATTAAAGGACGATTAGAGGACATTGTGTAAAAATTCTGCTTCATATTGAGTTGAAACCAAATAAAAGATGTGCGCCATTATAATTTCATTGCCAATACATTCATGT
>NW_015226992.1:0-840 GCF_001447785.1 Gekko japonicus | reverse complement strand
AAAAAAATAAAACAACTGGAATGTTAAACTATGACAGTATCTTTCATAAAGACAGGCATATTGCAAAAGGGCTTCAGTGGCAGCTACTGTTCCAAATTACGATGCAATGTCTTTCTGCCATGCACACAGAAAAGACATGAACATACAATTTGAGGCATTTGGGGAAAGGATGAGGCTTGGAATCTACCAGACGTTTTCCATGAAGAGAAGGATTTCTGCCTGCAGAACGTGGCAGTTTTCACCTCCCCACTCCCTTTCCAGCCCCAAATCCCCTCTCTGAAATGCTGCCTCCTCCAGAACCAGCATTTCTAGGAGTGTTTGGGGCTGCAATGGGAGGGTGAGGTGAAAAAGTTGCAATCATGGCTGGAAATTCTTCCACCCTTGGAAAAACTCTGATCGATCCAAGCCTTTCATTTGCTTTAGTGGTTTGAACACTTTCCATAGCGACAGTTCTAACATATTCTCATGCTTCTCTTTGCAGTTTTGAGCCATAAATCTATACTGTGATTTAAATGAAAACATAGTTTCTCCAAAGTCAGGATCAAGTAAGGCAAACTTTGGGGATGGAGGTGATGTGCACCCAGGATCCAGAAAATTCTTCCATTTTGCTCCGCCACAAAGTGCTTTGGACTGTACCAGAAAGCATGGCCAAAAAACCCCCCAAAAAACAACAACCCAAAAACACCTTTTTTAAAAAAACTTTGAGAACTGCCAAATAATTTTATGATGTTAGATGGAGGTCTGCTGCTCTAAGAAAATCAGAAGTACGATTTGACCTACCATTTCCACTTGGTTCTTAGTTTTCAGTCTTTGTGTGTGCGATGTGCCCTCAAGTCACTT
>NW_015226991.1:0-840 GCF_001447785.1 Gekko japonicus | reverse complement strand
CAGTCTCTCAACCTGACCTGCCTTGCAGAGTTCTAGTGACACTCTGAGTTCCTGTTTGGGATTAAGATAACCTCCATACTGATCCTTTTAAAGGACATTTTATGTTTTCCTACTCAAAACAGCTGCCCATGGGACAAAGTCTCTGATGTGTAAACTGTAATTACTAACTGATGTTTCAGCCTCTTCTACAATCCCTTAGCAAAGATATGTTTGATTCCATTGGTCATCCATCTCTATTGTTATTGATGGCCTACAAGTTGAATAGCACTTCATCTCTAATCTAACCATTGTGAGCGCAACAAATTTATCCTGTATAGGAAGCGGGATTCTTCGACTGCACTCTCCCATTATGTTGTAAACCAACAGGTGACTATGGCTTTTATACTATCCCCCTTAAAGGGAGCTTGACGCTCTGTGTCTCAAAGCCGGTGCTGCTGATATATGTGACAAGTCAGTTCCTTTAATCTGGACCAGTCTTTTTACATGGCCCTAGTCCATGCCACGAATTACTGATTTTTTTTTAAAAAAATCTCTGATGTGCTGTCTTGTCCATCAGGCTCTCAGCCAGTTTTTTCCGCACCTATATCACTTGCTGGGCTCACATCCAAGATTTTCCCCACCTGTCCTCTAAGAAGAGGGCTGCCTGTCTCCCATTAATTAGATTACTCAGTTGAGTGCTGTCCCTGGAACAGAAAAAAGGGTGTGATTTCAAGTGATTCTTGTGTGTGATGGGAGCACCTGAATAGGCCTCAGGCCCAGATCAGGTGGCTTGTAGTCTACACTTCTGTTTGGCTGCCTCGCTCATTAAATCTTCTGTTAGCCAAATTGCCTTTAATTATT
>NW_015226990.1:0-840 GCF_001447785.1 Gekko japonicus | reverse complement strand
CTATACTAATAAAGACCACTGGCCTGCTTTGTCCAGTATTGTTTGACAGCACCTCTACAGAGTTTCCCGCAGCCATCTTACCCAGCACCTGATAACTTTAACTAGAGATGGCAGGTATTGAACGCGGGACGTTCTGTACGCATTCAGAACGTGCTCTTCAAGTGAGCTGTGGGCCCCTGTGAGAGTATATCCTCCAATATTGCACAGATGAAAAGACAGATATTCGTGTGCATTTAAAATATCTCTCATCTCACATCCAGGGTCACTCCCTGAGCTTGATGGCAGGTTGAACACTGCCCAGAGAACTAGGTTTGCGTAATGACTAGAAGGTCGGGCTCGGCCTGAGGAGACCTAAGTTCAAAGTTCTCCTCAGTACAAAACAAATTGGATGACCTTGGGTCAGTTATTCTTAATCTAACCCTAAGGCTGGTTGTGAATATAAA
This sequence comes from Gekko japonicus, assembly GCF_001447785.1. Taxonomy (NCBI): domain Eukaryota; kingdom Metazoa; phylum Chordata; class Lepidosauria; order Squamata; family Gekkonidae; genus Gekko; species Gekko japonicus. The sequence goes on along the minus strand of NW_015226990.1, from coordinate 397 downwards.
CTGGAGGAGGAAGAGAATCATATATGTCTTCCTGTAGGAAGGACAAGCTAAAAATGTGTGAGGTAAATGTCTGCCTTTTAATGCACACTAATGGGCATCTACACCACACCAGTCTGCAGTCATTCAACAGATGTCATTGGGAATGGAGCTAGAATGTGAAAACTGGCAATCTACTTAAGCCTGGACTTAATTATGATTACACTCTGGGCTTCAGTTTCAGGAGGGTAGAGATCAGTTGAATCTGAGTAGAAAATTCCAAATGGTAAGAGGAGTTCCACTATAGAAAGAATTCCTTCCGGAGAACTTCAAGTAGGGTCTGGATAGCCATCTGTCTAGCTTTGGATGTCCTGCATTGAGCAGGAGGTTGTAGCAGATGGCCTGTAAGACCCTTTCTAAC
>NW_015226989.1:0-840 GCF_001447785.1 Gekko japonicus | reverse complement strand
CCTCCAATATTTATTTGAGCCCTGGTTTATTATCTCACCCCACATCATGACCCTGCATCTTTCTAATCAGCACTTTGGAGGTGCAACAAAACAGAAGTTGGGGGACAATGTCGTTAAAAGAAAAAGTAAAACCAACATGGCTTTCAATTTATTTTTCCTCCCACAGCAGCAGTTGCAACAAGGGCTGCCAGCAAGAAAATGCCTCCTCCATTTATTTTCTAGAGAGAGAGAGTGGGGTGTTTTTAAAAATGTATCCAAAATCTTGAGACAAAATGGCAAACCACTGCCCCCTATGCTACCTTAGCATATTTATATTGCTTTGTGCCATTTGAAATATAGGAAGGAAAAAAAAAACATTTATCTAGGGAAAAAATAAAGTATTGCTTTGAAAGAAGCTCTCAGTCAGTTACAGTGTTAAGGACTCCTGGCAGACTTAGATACCCAAGTTATTTATACCACTTAAAACACTGAACAATTTAATGAATTAATCACATTAGAGCAAATTAAATATATGCTTGAAAATATATATATTGTGTGTGTGTGTATATATATATACACACACATACACATGTACATACACACACACACATATATTTTCCTGTGCATGAGTGTGTCCTAAGAGGACTGCAGAAGAAATGTATGGGGAATGTGCAAAGATGAAATACTGGAGCCATAAAGGACATCCTACGATGAAAGGAAAATTAGAAAAGGGACAGACAGATGTACTCCTACAGTTACCGCATAAGCAGAACAACTAGATCTGAGTCCAGAAGCGCCTTAGAGATCAACAAGATTTTGGGAGTCTAAGCTTTCAAGACTCAATGCTCCCCTCATCAGACA
>NW_015226988.1:0-840 GCF_001447785.1 Gekko japonicus | reverse complement strand
GCAGGGTATAAAACCAACCCTCCTTCTTCTACTTGGATGCTCTCCCAAAGAAAGTGACTCCCACACAAATAAGAAAAGAATACAGGCAGGTTAGACCCTGAACTCTTCCTCCTTGACAGCAGCTTGCTCTGTGCAGGTATAGGGAGGATTTAAATGTGCAGCTTCCCTGCCCCCACATAATTCCAAAGTGGGGCAGGCCAAGGAAAGCTTTATCTGCCGATTCTGCTAAGTCTATACATTTCCTTTTGTTGTACACCCCTCCTCTAGCACTTCCAGAATACAAAAGGGCCTTTTAAAACTCTCCTCTGCTGCTCCTTCATGGTGAAATTTTCCACTCATGAGAGAGGCCCAGTGAAGTCATGATCAGCGTCAGATTTGAAAGCCACAATTGTTGATTGCCAACAGGACACTCTTGATTCCTTGGCCCATGCATGCTGCCACTCGACAGCTTTAAAGACTGCGCGACTCATACCTTTTCCTATCCAGGCGCCATTTACCTGGACACAGCTGCAATTCTGTAGCCAGAATCGGGATATGGGGGAGGCTGGGCTGGAATGTGGCAATTTTAATTCAGATTCATAGCTCACCCCTATTCCAAATGCTTTGGTGGAATAAGCACCCAAAAAGCAACTCACCCAGAATAAAATTGTATTCATTTCCCAGTCCTCTCCTGATATAGTTCTGAGCCCCAAAGGGCCGTTAAAAGGAGCAGGTGTCAAGAGTATGCCCAAAAGATGCTCAGGCTCAGATTCTTGGCGAGTCTGCAGGGGAGGGAATTGCCTCCCTTGCTGCCTGCACTTCATGAATAGGCGGCATTCAGAGGGCATGTGTGGTCACTCT
>NW_015226987.1:0-840 GCF_001447785.1 Gekko japonicus | reverse complement strand
CCTTATTGTTAAACTAGCCTCTGAGAGGTGACATGATCAGGCTAGCGTGGGTCATCCAGGTAAGGGTAGATAGAGTGTTGTGTTAGTCCGTTATATATATTGATTATTCCAACCTCATTTTAAAAAACGGACAGCTCATTGGGAGCAGAGCTCGTCCATGTTGAAATACCTGTTTCACTAATGTAGTAAAAATCAGAGCAAGCATGGTTGTCTTGTGTTTCCAGTTTTTAGGCTGCAAAACAAAACCCTGCAAATATGGCCGCTATATTTTTGTTCAATGATTACTGCTTCTCCTGCCCTCCCCCCTGAAAGCGAGATGGTCTAGAAGCAGGGGGAAGGCATGCTCTGCTCTGCCATTTGGCTTAATGCTGCCATTTTATTTTATTTCCCCTCCCCCACAGCCAACTCTTATTTGGTTATGAATTTTTGGGATTCGATCACAAAGAGGAGAATGTCTGGATTGCATGCTGAGGCAGAATTGCATTTGGCTGTTGCATGAATGGTTCAGAAAGCTTCTTCCAATTCAATTGTGCATACCCTGGAGGCAAAAGTCAGATCTCCACTACCCCTCTTGGTATCTTACTCTGAGATAATGTGCGTACCCTGGAGGCAAAAGTCAGATCTCCGCTTCCCCTCTCCGTATCTTACTCTAATATAACTCAGCAATATTTAGAAACATGGTGGAGAAATATCCCTTGAGAACCATGCGTTACATCTTGGAGACATTCTAAGCCACAGTGAGATTGATCTCTTTAAGGGGTGGGACCATGGCTTGATGTTAGAGTACCTGTGTTGCAAGCAGAAGGTCCCAGGTTCGGTACCCAGCATCTCCAGTTAAAA
>NW_015226986.1:0-840 GCF_001447785.1 Gekko japonicus | reverse complement strand
AAGGCCTGATTTATAGGTGATGCTTTTGGAGGTAGCTCTTGGTATTGTGCCAGAATGAAAACTAAGCAAGCCTACATATTTCATGACACAGTTTATTAAATGCCGGAGTTGTTTCCCTAAAACAATCACCTAAAAACCAACACAGCAGGTGCTAGGGAAATTGACATCCTGTGACCCTGTATAAACTTGAGTTACTTATTCGGGCTGTTCACACAGCACCATGCTGAATAAAGAACTGGGGCTGAGGGTAGGAAAACTTTAGCCTCCTAAACTGGGAGAACCAGCGTGAAGTGGTTTGAGCGTCACAGTAGGACATGCAGACCAAATTATTGGGGCAAAACGGAGGTAGGGTGAATTACGTAAAATTCTCTGAGCTCTTTGGAAGAAGAGCGGGACAAAAATGTGACAGATGTGGAGTGGGGATAGGGAGAATAATCCTATGGATATTTACTCATAAGTAAGTGCCAGTGAATTAAACAGGATTGCAGTCCCGGAGAAGAACATTGTGAAGCAGTCATTGAAGAGGCTGTCGTTGTCATGGTTACAGCTCCTCCCACCGCGCTCAGTTATGACAACATCCTCAGCAGCGGCATTATACGTTGTTGCTTCCGGAGATTGAGCTGGAGGGAGGTGGTGGAGTTGGAAGACGGTGTTTGTCTGGGTAAGGAAGGGGATGGGAGGTTGCGAGGCTATGCAAGGCTAGTCCACTTGCAGCTGGTATGTGAAGGGAGCGATTGGACGGTGGAAATGGAGGTTTGCTGTTGCTAAACATTGTCGGTTATGCGACTTCTAAAATAGGAAGTCCTTTTCATATTAGCTACCTTGTTCATAATTCTTTCT
>NW_015226985.1:0-840 GCF_001447785.1 Gekko japonicus | reverse complement strand
ACTAAATGCAGCTGTGTGTTGGGAGTGGGAGTTATTTGACTAGGGAATCAGCATGGTGCCATGAGAGGTTAGCTCTTGCCCCTACACCATACTTCTTGATCTAGATCACACACACAAACCCTCAAAATGCTATTTGCCTCGAAGGGGGGAAAGAATATAAACTCATGCCTGTATATTCCCCCTCCCAGAGAGTGGACAGGTTAGAGGGAAGATTTAGGTCAGGAAAGGTCAGAGGGTTAATCTTCCTCCCCCCTTGGGCTGTTTTCTTGATCTCCTCCCACACAGCGAAGTTTAGTTGTTGTTTTTTTTAAATTGAGAGATCTGGAGTAACGTGTAGTTCACCCTGAAGAGAACTGGGAATGGTTTGTTGTGGATGGTCAAACAGGTGTGGCAGGTTTTTTGAAACTAACAACCTGCCAAACCCGTTTACCTGACTGAGTCCCAATCAGACCGGTTCTCTGAGAAAACTGTCCTCTGTCTCCAACCTTAAACATCCTCGAGCCCCCATTGTACCAGCTCGGCGATATAAAAGAAGCCTGACAAGAGCTCTAGTCTTCACTCTGAAGCTACAAAGAACTGTTTGCTTGGTCAATGGTACTTGAGCAGAGAAAGGGTGGAATGTCCCCAAAATCTTTGACATCAGTTATTTGACATCAATTCTATGATTTCTGCCTCTTAGGAAGCAAGGTGCATTCCTGGGAGGGGCTAGAAGAGGGTATCCCTCCTCGGGAACCGGAGTATAGAGTGAGTAAAGACTTCCATACCAGAATATGAAAGGAAGTTCCTGTGCTGAGAAATGCTTTGGATCAAGACTGTTATATGATTTGGAACTGAAATGAA
>NW_015226984.1:0-840 GCF_001447785.1 Gekko japonicus | reverse complement strand
ACCAGACCTTAGCCAGTCACTGTAACCATACAGCAAAGCCACCTGGAGAAGAAAAACGCACTGCAAAACATGTCTGGCAAGAGTTAGATGGGGGAACGAGGCAAAAACATATTTCTCAGAATTCTAATAGTGTAATGCTGAGAGTTAGTTCTGGCATTTCTCAGGTTTGGCTTGGAGTGCTGTAGAAAGTTTAGCCAGAGATCTAGCCGGGCAGAAGAAAAATTGATTGTCACTACAGGCCAGGATAGTTCCACAAAACCACTTCTGCACCTCTAAGAACGTAACCATCTGCAGACTTTTGCGATTTGCATGGAAATACTGTTTCTGTTCTGCCCTGCACAGATATCAATGAATGCCTGAACTTCGGGGTTTGCTCTCAACTCTGCAACAACACCAAAGGGTCATACATGTGTACCTGTGCCAAGAACTTCATGAGGACCCATCATATGTGCAAGGCAGAAGGTACCAGCAGCGTGTCTAGGAGGAGTGTTATTTCAGAGCCAGTGCCTTGTGTGCGTCTGTGTGTTTGTATACCTGTGGTATTCAAGAGACACAGATGGGACGGCAGCGCTTGGCACGATACACAGCTTCCCTCATGAACGCATGGGAGCATCCAGCCAATATCCTATCAGGTGGTCTTGCAGAAAAAGGAATTGCAGCTGACTCAGTCATGGCAGAGCTAAGGCTGAACCTGAGCTAAGATGGTATTGGTGGCTAAAGTCCTGGCTAGATGAAACGATCGGTTTCCTCTTCATGGGAGTCAGTGAGGTACACTCTTTTGCCATGGACAAAGCCATTCTCAGTGGATTGTGTTCAATGAAAGAGAGGGAGCAAAGCACA
>NW_015226983.1:0-840 GCF_001447785.1 Gekko japonicus | reverse complement strand
GCTGGAATGAAATACCCAGTTGTGGAAGCTGATGGGGTTTTGCATGCTTGCACCAGTAATTTTCTGAGTATGTGGGGGGAGGAGGAGGAGGAGGAGGAATAGAAACCCTGGTGTGTTCAGCATTTCCTGAAGGACAGAGGATGCCTAGAAGGCTGGCATGACTGTAGCAGTGTGTTGACTGACATGATCTCTGGGAAGAAGACGGTCAGAGAAACGCCCAGGCAGAGTGGCAGTATTTGAGATAAAAGTCTGTTAGGGCAGTGCTTCCCAACTTGTGGGTCGGGAAGCCTGTGAAAGTAGGTCTCAGGCTTCCGCAGTTTTGTTGATTTGTGCAGGCTCTGCTTTTTCAAAAAATGGGTCGCTATGCCTAGTAAACTGAGAGTTGTGGGTCACCCTACTGAAAAGGCTGGGAACCGCAGTGTAAGGGGGAGGAAAGAGATGGGAAAATTGGGGACATTAGTGGAATAAGTTGTGGGACATAGTTTGCCATGCTAATGGCGTCACAGTGACCTGAGTGGACCAAGGCTTAGCCCAGCCTCCTCAGATCCTGCAAGCGAAGCAGGCTCAGCCCTGGTTAGGACTTGGGCAGGAGACCACCAGGGAAGCCCGCAGGCAGGCAGTGGCGAGACGCCTCTGAACATCTCTTGCCTTGGAAACCCTGCAGGGTGGCCCTCAGTCAGTTCGGACTTGAAGGTACTTTTTTCTTTAAAGGCATCATAGAAAGGTTCACCCCTGAGCCTTTTCCCTACGAACATGCACAGCTTCTGAAAAATATGCTTGAGTGCAGCCAAGCCAAAGCAGCTCAGTCTCTGATGCTTACTGTGTTTCTAATTAGATTCT
>NW_015226982.1:0-840 GCF_001447785.1 Gekko japonicus | reverse complement strand
ATTCCTGTCTCATTCTTACCCTTGGAGAGGGGACCTTAGCCTTCATCACTTTTTGAACTTCTTCAGCAGAAAGCACATTGTAAACAAAGATGTTGCCATCTGCACCACAGGTGACCAGAAACCGATCATCAAAACTTGGGAAGATTCCTTGAATTTGTCCATAGTCATTGTCGTGAATGTTACAGGACCAATATCCAACCATATTTTCCACTGACAGATCCTTGTTATAGAGAGGGTAGATCCGTACTGCTCCATCTTCCATTCCACAGAACATTAGTAAACCAGTGGAGCTGTACACGTACACAAAACCGAAAACAGCTAGAGATTATTATTGTCTATTTCCACAATGCTCAATTGAATTGACTTCTAACCCTTCTTAGGCTGATGATTATCAGAAGACTGGTGTGACGTGAGGCATGAAAAGTTGTAGAAGGCCCCTGGTTCATACTGCTAGCAAAATTGGCTGGTTTGAAATATTTGCTTTCTTTTCTCAGTTCTGTAAGGGATGCATGCAAGGGATAAGAACTGCAGACAGAGTCTGAACAGGAAATATAGGTGGGAGGTTTCATGAACTTTCTACAACTCATAAATTCTACTATTCTGCACCAAATCTAAACCTAAACAGGAAATTCCAAGTATATGAGCTCATTACTATCCTCACCACTATTTGCATTTTACATGTCTGCTGTTACTGGTCAGTGCTGGTAGGTATCTGCTGGGACCAACCCCCATAGAAAGCCCACTGCCGACTGCAGCCAATGCTGATGCTGTCACCCCCATCTCTTACCTCACTCAGGCTACAGTTCTAAGGACATTTTCCTGGGAGTAAACCCCACTGAA
>NW_015226981.1:0-840 GCF_001447785.1 Gekko japonicus | reverse complement strand
TACTGATGCTCTGTTTCTGTTGTGACTTGTTCATCTTTTACCATGATTTTAGGAAGAGCCACCAATGGGCAGCACTTGCTGTGTACAGATACTAATGAGGGCTGCAGAGGGGTGGTTTGACGCATACTGGACAGTCCTGCTGTGCTGCAGAGTTAAGTTTATGAAATGTATCTCTGTTCCATTCCTGCAAGAATTGGGCAATTCAAGGATCTAGGTTGCATCTGATTGTATTATGCAGATTGATGCAGAATGTGGTGCTCTGTGCATTCTTTGATGTGCATTTGATTTTACATTTATTAATTGTATATTTGGAGGGTGAGCCAGAAAACCTAGGGTCTTGCTTGGGAAGGGCTAACCATGTCTCTCACCCTCCCACAAGAGTTGTTTCATATCAAATACTCCAATCTCAGCCATGTTCATACATGCATGCATTGTTTTCTGCCATTTCTCCATACTGTTCTGTAGAAATGCAGTGGTGAATCAATGAAATACAGATGCGCATGCACATGCCAAGTTATTTTCATTATAACTTCCACAGGTGCAGGATTTGCTTCAAGTTGATCTATGTTCCTGAAGTTCTGCTGGCTATCTTGTCCACATGATGGTAAACAATAGTACAGCAAGAAGAGCTAGAAAGCACGTGTGTGAACTTCAGCCTGATAACACTGACAGGGAGCTTTGACGCTTTAGAAAGCTTATACCCTGGACATATTGTTGGTCTTTAAGGTGCTACTGGAATGAAATCTTATTGACTGTTGAAGAAAAGCCAATTTTGTCTTGATTCTAATTTGAACTGAGCTCTGCTGTACTCCCAATAATTTCACTTGCATTACCACCAGT
>NW_015226980.1:0-840 GCF_001447785.1 Gekko japonicus | reverse complement strand
TGAACAACAACAACAACAACAAAAGCTAGAAATCTAATCTAGTGCTTTGATTCCTGGGGTTACAGAAAATAAAAAAGGACAGCTTGTAAGTAAAAAATGAATTGGGAGGAGGAACACACAAGAAAAAAGGAAGGACTCCTTTTGTTCCAGCAACCTCATCTAGGAGCACTCAAGAGGCATTGGCTGCCTCCTCAAAGAGCTCTGACTGGCCCCTCAGCTACTGAAAAGAGCACCAGGAAGAAAGTGGGGGGGGAAAGAAACCTGCAAAACAAAGCCTCATTTTAGGTCTGCTTTATCATGTGTTAAGAGCCAAGCAGAAGGCTTCTCCCAATTTAAAGAGGTGACTCAGTCACAGTTCAGGGTCTGGGATGAAAACACTCTGTTTCACCTTGTGATCCTCAAGCCAGATGGAGCAGGGTGCTACAAATTCCAGGCCAGGAGTTTTTGGCCTGATTTATGTGAGTCAGCCAAATACATCACCTATTTAAGTTGGGGAGAAGGAAGGGAGACAGAGGAAACAAGATAGAAGCTTCTTATAAAGACAAGGTGTAACACAGTGTTACTTTGAGGCACAAATAATTCTGTATCAGTGTAAAGACTTCCTTCATTCTTTATACCAAGACAGTAACAAAACAAAGTGAAAAAGAAAAAAGAAAAAAACAAAAGCACTCATTAACATGCATCACCATTTTGGTGTACAATTAGTGAACACAGCAGAACGTGATCTCAGCCATGTGACAATACCTTAGACTGTAGATATCAGCTCCATAACAACATGTACAAATGAAAAAGATGTGCACCGCTACCTTATTTAATCATATTGAACTTCTAAGAAGGATT
>NW_015226979.1:0-840 GCF_001447785.1 Gekko japonicus | reverse complement strand
GTCCTTCCCCTATTGAGCTTTTTTTTAGTGAATAGCCACTAAACATCCAGAATTAATCCTGCTTGGGGTAGGATTCGTTGTATATCCAGAGACAAGACATGGGAGCGAGAGCATTCACACAGCAGCTGCAAGAAGGTGAATGTAGGGCTGCCATCCAGCCTGCTGCACTTTGCCCATAACCTAGCCCTGACCTGGTACTCAGAAGGATGAGGTTAGAGGAGACACCTCCAGGGACCTAAATCAATCCCCCAACTTCCCTTCCTGCCTGAATTATAGTGCCCTTTTTTGTGATGGTGATGACCAAGCAGTAAAGGGTGGCTGACCTTGAATAAGACCACCAGACTTGCTTGCTGTTTCCACCACACCCTGATCAGAAGGTGAAAGATCAGGCCTTTAATTCCTGAAGAAGCTTGGCTATGATTTAGTGCATGCATCCCATGCTCTGCCCAAAGAATGGCGTCATCTTGCAAGTGCACCACCAGCAGGTGTTTTGGGACCTAGGAGAATCCAGGGTCTTGTCCGACTCCCATCTTGACATGCTGTGGAACCTGTCAGCATGTGCAGTGCACGGGTACAAAGAAATGCGAAGCAAAGACTTTGGTGACAAAGAAAACCACACAACAGGGACACAAAGTGGGTAAGATTTTGTGATATATAAGTTTGCAGGCTTTCAAACAGCACTAAATTCTACATCAGGACAACTACATGGATGTTTGCATGACTCCTCACCAAGGTTGGCCAGCTGGCAGTCCTTGGGGCAGCTATGCCTCCTGAAGCAACTGGCCTCTGGTGGCTCTACCACATTTTAACCGATATTTGTTGCTGTTCTTTAAAAAAAAA
>NW_015226978.1:0-846 GCF_001447785.1 Gekko japonicus | reverse complement strand
TGGCCAGCAGGCTAGAACCACATGCATCCGTTGATTTAAAACACCAGAGCAATACATGGTTAATTATTTTTTTTAAGTGCGTTAAATCCGGGAAAGGCAAAAGCCCTGAGAATGAAACACTGGAATCTCAAATGACGTCACTGTACCATTATAAAAATCATGTGTTCAAAGTTATCATAAGATGTGTAGGAGGAAGGAGAGGAAAGAGAGGGGGTTTTGGTTCGTGCCCTGAGGGAAAAAATTAGGGGAGGAAAAACCGAATATTCTGGAACCAAATAGCTATTTGGTTCTGAATATCAAAAAAAAAAATGCTGTTTGTACAATGTTTCAGATCTAAAGAGATGTTTTGTGATTTATTTTATAAACAGGAACACTTTCCGGGGAAATCTTTTACATTTTGGGTGTGGCTGGAAGCTATCTTGGAATTAATTAAAAGACACATTCTTCCTCTTTGGATTGACGGGTAAGCTGTTGTCCATAAATCAACTAAGGATCATATTGTTCGTTTATATCTGCTTTATTAAGTCAGTAACGCAGACACCGGGCACAGTCCAGGCAGTGTTAAGAGTACCGGTTTCCTTGAATGAAGGAAGGGACCATGAGGAAGGGGCCGTGGCTGTATGGAAGAGCCTCTGGTTTGCATGCAGAAGGTCCCAGGTTCAATCCCCGGCATCTCCAGTGAAAAGAACCAGGCAGGAGGTGACGGGAAAGACCTCTGCCTGACGTCGGTGGACCAAGGGTCTGGTTCAGTATAAGGCAGCGTCATGTGGGTACATAGCTAGGGTTGGAGTGAATTTTTACCCTTTCCTCGCTTCCCAGTATGGGTGCCAGGCACCTGGCAACTGG
>NW_015226977.1:0-840 GCF_001447785.1 Gekko japonicus | reverse complement strand
GAACCAGCAGTGCAGCAAAGAGGGCTTCAGGACAGCAGCTTCTCCATCAGCAACGGTGACCGTGGGCAACCCAAAAACAGCAAGTCAGTATGGCCAGCGGAACCCTTCGGAGCAAAACCTCCCCAACCCTGCGGGACTTGGTCCTATGCGCCGAACTAGCGGAACCGGGCTGGAGCCATTTGCTTTTTGTTTCAGGCAGAGAAAAGCCGAGAGGAACTGCGACGGCCACGGTTGAACTCGGACAATCTGGGGGGCGCTGCTGCTGACTAGCACCGTTTGGAGTGCTGCAGGCTGACTGGGACCCTGCCTTCCCAAGCCTCAGGAAACCTTTCGGCTCATAGCGTCCGCTCTTGGAGAAAGAAAGAGCTGCATATCGATCCTGCATCCCCTACTGGCTTCTACTGAAGGGGAGAGGGAAAAGAACCCAAAACCACCAAGCAATCCTGAAGGGTTCTACCACTGATGAAGATTTCACGGATCCCCACCCCCACCCCAATAACATCGTTCACAGTGAGAGCTCTCTAGGCTAAGATGCAAGAAACCAGTCACAGGCTCCGTGCCCATATCCCCGGACCTTCTGTTTCCTTCCACTGCAGGACACAATTACACACAAATCCTAAGGGAGGGTTTGAAAAATCAGGGAAAAGTTGAAAGAACAGTTCAAGAGACCCTTAAAAGAAGAGTTACAGAACAGAAAGTTTTAAAAAGGTCCCCCGGAACAAAATGCACACCCTTTTAGTATCGCACGCGCAAAACCATGGGACAGATTCCCCCCAAAGGGATCATAGTTGTGCGAGCAACAATTATGTCAAACTTTGAGACATAAGTGTGACCGGAAAA
>NW_015226976.1:0-840 GCF_001447785.1 Gekko japonicus | reverse complement strand
CAGCTTTTTAGAGTGAGAATGGGAGAATCCACGTGTATGGAGGAAATCGATAAAATTTAAAGAAAATGCCTTCTGTGTCCATGATTCAAGTCTTCCTCCTTTGTTTCCAACATTGCTAGGGCTAAAAAGTGCCAGATGCAGAACAGACACATATATAATGGTGCTGTGAAAGAGTGAAGCCACATACGAGTGCTAAGAGTCCCCGATTAATGTGAATGTCCCAAAAGAGAGATGTATTTCCCTAGTTGTAGAATATACACAAATGAGTGATGACAGTCACATTTAGGGGAGATTGTGAAAATTCACACAAAAATATGACTGGGATTGTCAACAGCCTTTTGGGCTACTTGCGGGAATCAAATCAGAATGACTTCATGTTTGTTCTTTGCTCACCCTAAGAAGCTCTTTAAGGAAGGGTCGAATAAAATGGATAAATAAAACACAATGTTTCTGATTTTCTGTCATTCTGATTATCTTGGGTGTGTTTTTTAATTGGCATGTATTCAAATAAATGGTATGGTACAGAAACAGCTCATTGCAATCAGAGGGAATGAAAGCAGCTTAAAATGGCATGTGCCGCAATAGCCAGATAGTGTTCAGAACCCTTGTTAAAAGGCCAGGTGGGAGAAAACTTCACACGGGGGTCTGGGTGCTACTGTGCATCCCAAGCTGGGGTTTCTTTTCTATAAGAGCTACAGTGCTGTGCGCTTAACACCACCCTGTGTATAACCTCGTTGCAGGGATTGCTCCAAGAATCTTAATGTGGCATGTTGCCTTCTTGGTCTGGTGGGAATAGTGGTCCATGGTGGGGGGTGTCTGTAGTTCAGTGCAAAGACCTCT
>NW_015226975.1:0-840 GCF_001447785.1 Gekko japonicus | reverse complement strand
TGTTAGTCTTTAAGGTGCCACTGGAGTCTCTTGCTCTTTTCCCCTGCTGGAAATGGGTGTGTCAGTGAATGTGTCACAACCTTCATTCTTTTGTCTTTTCTGCCGCTGCCCCAGTTAAAACGACAGCTCTTTCCTCCTTTCCCCCTTTCCTTTCCTCTCTTCTCCTCTCGCTCTTCTCCGAACCCACTAAAAAGCAAAACCCAAACAAAACCACACAAACAAAAAGAAGACTTCTGCCAATCCCCCCAAACCCCCCCCCCCATTTGCCGGGTGGAAGGGAAGCAGCTGGCAAGGGGTTAAATTGTTTCCCTTGCAATTGTGTCATCCCTTTGGGGACCTCTCGCTCATTTTGCCAGGCGGCCACTGAAAGGCGAGGCGTGGGGAGATCTTTTTCCAATTCAGCTGCGTGTGGCTTCCAAAGAGGCATTGGACAGCTGCGCTCACACAGCTTGGCCTTGCAGATGGATGGAGAAAAGGAGTGTGTGCGTGCCTGTGTGTGCGTGTGTGTGGGAAATCTAATTGTCTGCTGTCTAATCCGTCAGCCAGTGGGACAGCTTGCATGAGCCCCTTCCAGGCAAGACGGGGAAAGCAGATCGACTGGGCCCCCTCCCTCCCTTTGCTGGGCAGCCTGGTTTAATTGGTAGCGCTGCGTCGCGGTGGATAGGGGTGCCGGGTCACGGACACCAGCCTTGGCAAACACCCCACGAGAATTGTCAATGGTTCCTGAGGCACGCATCCAGCCAGAGGGCTGCGCAGGCTTTCTTCGGATCAACCCACCTGCGTTTTGTCGTATCTTTTTAAACCAGAGGACCATAAGAAGAGCCCTGTTGGATCAGGCCA
>NW_015226974.1:0-840 GCF_001447785.1 Gekko japonicus | reverse complement strand
TTTTCCAGCACATCTGACCAGGGCCTCTGACGCTCTAACCTCTACATTGCAGTGGCATTTCTATGCTTAAAGCTACAGTGCTGAACAACATGCAAGCATAATACACACACTCCTGTAGTGTTGCTTACAAGAGAAATTACAGTTGAGTAACTTGAGCTTCAGTGATACCATTAGTCCACACAGGAGGGGCAATGAGGTTGTAAGAAATACATCTTAGATACTATTGCACTTTCCCTGCACTACTTCTTTAAAAGACAGAGGCCAATATTCCCTCAGGCCTTACACATACTCAGAGCAACCCTCAGTGAGGAATTATATGACTTAATGAAGCAAGTTGCAGGTTTGAAAACATCGCCCCTGTTCCTCCCAAGTAGGCCACGCTAACGGCTGAGAGGCAGGGAGTGTCTTCAGCTTGCATTTCCCTATGGCCATCATCTCTGTTGCTTGCTACAGCCCCCACAAGTACTTCTTCCACTGTTATAGCCCTCGGCTTCTCCATGCTTCCATGAGAGCAGGGCCAGAAGGTTGCGACAAGGATAGGGAGGAAACCTTATTGTCCTTCCAACCCCATGCATACTGGCTGTCCCGCTTACTCCTACCACTGTAGGAAAGGGGGATTCCCTAAAAGCTCCTACCCACAGGGACAAATGCTGATCACTCAAAAGCAAGTATTTTTCAGACACTGGTGAGATACATTTCAGAGATATGAAGTATTAAGGGCCATCAGTTTGGCAAAGGATATGACAGAAATTTAGGGTTGCCAATCCAAGGCTGGCAACCAGTTGTAGACTTAGATTGGGGTGGGGCCCTCTCTGATGACACGGACTCATTCTGCATTGG
>NW_015226973.1:0-840 GCF_001447785.1 Gekko japonicus | reverse complement strand
ATGTTCCCACACCCTCTGAGATCTGGCTGGGATTGGCCTGGACTGTTTCAAAATCAGGGGCTTGAACAGACAGAAGCCCTCCTCAATGGAAACCTGTAAGTAAACATTCCATGCTGTGGACACACCTCTGCCTTCTGCTCCGACAGAACACAGCGAAAATCAGAACAAGCTTCCGCCCGAGTGCGCCGTCTCGAAAGATTTGTTCACATCCTGCACGCCATATGGTTTTAGGAGCCGCTATAATAATAACTGCTCATTAATTATTAAGATTTGCTGTAAATAAATCTGGGGAAGCTGTCTCAGTCTAACAGTACACGGATCAAGCTGTCCCTGCGCAGATGTGAGCCATACAGGCTCTCTCCTGTTGACATCTCTTCCCACACGCTCCCCTCTGTTCTTTTTAAAGGGAATGTTATCGTTACATGTCTCTAAGCTGCAAGGCAAGCTCTCTTCTCTTCCAGCATGTGTGTGCATGCATGAGGACACATGCAAAGCCTGGCCTTGCCTTTAGGAGACCGCAAAAAGAAGTTTGCAACAGAGTGCACACTCGACAAGGAGCCACAGGTAATCCTGCTTCTCTAATGTTGATCTTTCACACATTTCAAAACACGCACTTTGAAAAGAAGCCTTAGACCTGTAGAACACATCATGAAAATTGAGCCGACGGATGTACAAAGAAAAAGAAGTTCAGACCGACAAATGAGACAGTGCTCAGCGACGCCATCGTGATGCAATGATTCTTGTTTCTTAATTTGCTTGTTTGGGTGCATGAAAGAGTACATCTCCTTTGGATTTACAATCTACATACATGCATTTATTCAAGGAAGTCTACATAGCACA
>NW_015226972.1:0-840 GCF_001447785.1 Gekko japonicus | reverse complement strand
AACATCACAACACACCTCTTGGCCCTATATAGGAATGCCCCAGGGAAAACACAATGCATAGTCACGCGACAATATTTTCAATCACTTGCCACAGCAGCAGTAAAAATCGAAAAGCAATGAACAAACTGAAATGAACTAAAATATGGATAAAATGTCTGTATACATTCCTAACAGGTATTTGGTTAAGTTCTAGGCTTTTGGGTATGCCCTCAATTCATCTGCATCTCTTACTGTTTTATCACTGTTTTATTGCTGCTTTTATGTACTTCTGCTTGTATTTGATATTTGAATTGTTATTTGTATGATCTTATAATGTTGTTGTGAGCTGTCCTGAGCATATTATAGAGAGAATGGCAATAAAATAAAGTAAACGAAGACTTTCCTCAAACAGTACAGAATAGCCTGTGTGTAAAAACAAAGTCCAACCTTCTCAGGTCCCATATAGCCGTGCTGGCCAGTCCATTCTTCCCTATCCATGTTGCTGAGGATACAAAAAGTATCATTTGAGCATCCTCTGACAGGGCTTTGTAAAACACTTCACTCTTTATCTACGATTCACCTGCTATTTCGGCTCCCAAACTATCTTAAACAAAGATTGCCAACTGTGCTGATATGTGCCAAGTTATGTGATGTGTTCTGAAGGGGCAGACAGCTTAAACCTATGCAGCCACTGCTTATGCAAGACATTCTGTCAGTACTTACTAACCTTAAGAACATTACTGTCAGCACAGAACAGTGATGAGAAGCATCCCGTCTGTCTTTTTATATTTCACTTCACTATTGCAAAGCAATAAGTGTACTTACCTATCTATCACTGTCACCATTTCTTACATCTAAAAA
>NW_015226971.1:0-840 GCF_001447785.1 Gekko japonicus | reverse complement strand
CAGGCCTGCTCCCAGAGTCCATGCCCATTTTTGAAAGCACATTGTTGTGAGTGAGAAGTTTTTTGAGGTTGGAAGGCTGTCCATGGCCAAGAAAAGGTTTGCCTCCCAAATCCTGTCAGAGAGGAGTATCATTGTCCAGCATTAGATGATGTACTGAACAGGTTTGAGCTGAGACCTGTATGAGACCACCAGTGGTGTTCTGCTTTTGTTTCATTTCAGCCTATCTTGTAGGAGGTTCTCTCTTGATATAATTCAATCTTTGTTGATCTGTTTCATTAATACATTCCAAACAAAATGTCTGTTGTACATGTGGCTGTAGTGTAGATGTTGGCCAGTCATTCATCTGCTCCAAGTGGCAATGATAGCCCTCAGCTGGAGCTCAGGTGTGAAAGCTCCTTTCCTCAGTATGGACCATCCAAAATGAACTCCTTTTCCTTCATATCAAGGGATTTTATTCTCTCCATTTGCCCACCCCCTTGTGGGTCAAAGAATCTTTTCCTGATACCTCCAAGAAAATATAATGTAGCCTCTCACACCACTAAATCTTTGTGTTCCTTATATGTGTCAGATTCACAGTTAAGGTGTGAGCTAACCATCTCACTGTCTTCAGTCATTAGTATTTCCCAAGATTTGATGGTTGGTACTTGATGAGCCTTGAGAGCAATTGATTCCCCCTCCTTCCTCTAGCTAGGACAGAGAAAAACTGTTTAAACTCAGTGGGGAGGTTTTATCAAGTCAAACCTCCAAATCGAATGCATTTTTCCACAGCTGTTGAAGTGAAAATTCTTTTCAGAACTCTCCCAAGCAATAGGGGTATGTGCCAAGAATAAAATTGTTACA
>NW_015226970.1:0-841 GCF_001447785.1 Gekko japonicus | reverse complement strand
GGTGGTGGTGGTCCTCACCAGAAGCCTTGGACCCTGGCAACTGCCCCACCTCATAGTATGCTGACACTGGCCCTGGTGCAATCCTAAACAGAGTAACGCTCTTCTGATTCCATTGAGGTCAATGGGTTTAAACAGGAATAACTGCTAGGATTGACTAAATCTGGTGCACGGGAACAGATACATGGACCCTTTCACTGTGCAACAATACACTGTGCAACAAATGAGAGACCTTATGTCAGCTGCCAGAACACTGAGGCCAACCTAACAATGGATGTGGGTACTGCTGGATCAGCAAGGAATCCCCTCCTGGTGAAGTATCTCCCATGTCTCCTGACATGGCATTCAAGTAAGGACATTCCAAACACAGTAGAGGCTGGTTAAACAGTCGCGGTTCTGTGTCCAATGTTTCTGGCAGAATGTTTTGGAGGGGAGTGTTTGTGTTGGCAGGAGGCACAGCCAGTTGGCTTTGCCTTGCTTGGCAGGCCTAGGATGCCACAGTAGCTGTGTTAGCAGATGCCAACATTTCTAATGCTGCAGTTCTGAGGATCCAGAGAGACTGAGCATTAGAAAGGAAAACAACAACCCTACAATATATGAAGGAAACAGGAAGATTAAAGAGGAGGAGAGGCTAAAAACTGCCTAAAGGGATTATTGCTCCCTTGCTATTAAAATCTTCCAAATGCTACTGGCTTTGACAAATATTGCTAAGGCCTTTTTCCAAATTAAAATAATTGTATAAGGGAATGCGGAAGAATGGGAGTGCTGAAGAATGGCACCATCCTTAACTGGATATATGGAAGTATCAACCATAGCTAAAGACCTGTAAATACCAGATAGTTTG
>NW_015226969.1:0-840 GCF_001447785.1 Gekko japonicus | reverse complement strand
CCCACATATATGTTGGATTGTTTTACCCAGATATGTGCCCATTATGTTCAAAAGTTGGGTGAAAGTTCTATCAGGTTTATACCACTTGCAAATTTCAAGAACAGGTTTATTCAGCCTCCTTTTTAATTATTTTTCAAATGTACATCCTCAGCCCATAATACCATTTTAATACATCATATCACACTTGTTTTAGCGCAACACCAAAGAACTACCAGCATCTTCTTGCCTTGGTCTTTGCAGTGAAGGCGGTCAATGACAACCCCAAAATGTTGCCAAACACGAGTCTTGGGTTCCATATCTATGATAGTTATGTCAATGCAAAGATGACTTACCAAAACACTTTGAGCTTCCTCTTCTCCATGAAAAGACTCATCCCTAACTACAGGTGTGACTTCCAGAAGAGTTTAATTGCCATCATCGGGGGATCTGATCCTGAATCCTCTGCCCTTATAGCCAATATATTAAGCAACTACAAAGTCCCACAGGTGGGATTGCATTTATTTATATATTTAAAATATTTATATTCTCATGGATCAGGGCACCTCAGAAACTTGGCAGGGGGAGTTTGGAGAACTCTTAGACTTTGGCTCTATTTCCAGTAACTTCAGAGTAAAACAGGTGTTTATTGTGGTAACCTAGAGTGGCTCACACTGGTTGCCAGTTCTCTGTGTAGTCTCTTTTGTATTTTTGAAAGCTATGGGGTAGAGTGAGGTCTGTGATTCAAAGGCTCTAAAAGTTTAAGAAACTTGTGGAAATAACTGATCAGCTTTTGTGGGGGGAAATAGTCTGCAAGTTACTGGCATTTTCTCCATTCTGAACAGTATGTAATCTATGGAAAAA
>NW_015226968.1:0-841 GCF_001447785.1 Gekko japonicus | reverse complement strand
TTATTCAGCACTCGTCTAGGATGCCTAGGGCACCCTTCTGGGTCTACTCCAGTTAAATGACGGAGAGATGACGTTTGAGCGAGACAGTCCGCATTCAAATACATCTGCACAAATTCACTCTTGGGTGTAATTAAACAGAAAGAGGAGACAAGACGATTAAAGCATGCTGAAAGATACTTACGTCCCCCTCCAGGGTGAGCTTGCTTAAGATTTCGTGGACAGTAGACATCTTGAATGGAAGCTGGAAGGGAAACGAGAAAGACGACTTCAGGTAGGGCCCGTTTTTACCCCTCCACGCTTTTCATCGCTGCTGCAAGAACTTAACAAAACAAAGTAGTCTTATTGTCGCCAAGCGCAATTATAAGCCACAGATTTTTAACTGTGAGATGGGTTGCATCTGTCAGTTGGTAGAAAGTTTTTAAAAAAAACAACCAAGCAGGCCAAATTTATCAATTATTCCTATAGTGATCGGGAAGGATTTGTTGCCCGAAGGGTTTGGAATGACGAATTGCACTGGAATAAAAGGTTGCAAGCGTTAAGAATGTCTTCAGGATGGTCAAGACCGAGTTAAGAAAATAAACCATGTTTTAAAAATCAGGACAGCGCCCCAGCCAAGAGGATATTGCTCCACTGGCAAAGAGATCAAGGCGACCCTAGCAGGGCCAAGAAATTAAGTGTCAGACACACAGGAAGTAGATCTGGCCAGGGCAGGCTTATCACAACCTGAGGAACATATTTTCTTGTACAACTGAGATTTCATCCATCTAGGCTGAAACTTTGTATTGGAGGGAGGGAAAGGCCCCCTAGACATTTACCAGAACAAAAATTAACGACCATGTCA
>NW_015226967.1:0-841 GCF_001447785.1 Gekko japonicus | reverse complement strand
CAAGAACAGCTCTTGTCAGAACTATGGCACTTGTATCAATACTGTGCTTCTGTTTTCCTCGCAATGCAAGACTGTGGAGATGAGAAGCTTAGGAAGGGTTCCTAGCTGCAAAAAGAAGCACTTAGTTTGGTACAACATTTCAGATCTTGACAACTGCCTGCAGCTGTCATGCAACCATCAATAACAGCTTGTTCAGGAAACCTGTATCACACCTTAAACAGATGCAACCCAAAACCAACTGCTAACAGGTAAGATAGGTAATTGGTTCAAAAGACGGATCACAGGGTAGAGGCAACTTCGCACAGGTCTGGAGTGCTGGTTCCATATCGATCTCTAAGAATGCTCCCTTGGTGCCATTTCAGATTTCATTAGGGGAAGGTAGCAAAGAGACATTAATACGGGGCAAGGAGAGATTCAACAAAGTCCTGGGTCCCAACACGTTCAAGGTTAAATTTGCACAAAGCATCATGTTTCAAGAGCACCTGGATCACAGTAATTGTAACACTTATCCAAGTGCATGGGCACATTTAACTGTTCACTACTGAGGGAGCTGGCCAAAGATATGGCTGCTCTTAAGAAGTCATCCTGTTAAATGTAGGGCTGTTTTTGCATGGGAAAGCACTTTCTGAGATACCGGGTCTATGCCTGTGTTTCTATATGGCTCCAGGCATGCAAATAAAGCAGACACCTGCAGATTTCCATGGGGCCGGCATGGTATTTAACCTCCCACAGATCCAAGGCCTGGGTGTAAGCTACTCTGGCATGCTGATGCTGCATGCATAAAGGCCAGTGTGACTGGTTAAGTGTCATACCAGCCACATGAAACATAACACAGTAAGGT
>NW_015226966.1:0-841 GCF_001447785.1 Gekko japonicus | reverse complement strand
CATATAAAAACAGTAGTCATGCTTGCCATGGTGTTGTCTTAGAATGGTTACTGTCTCTTTCAGGTTCATCAGAATGAAAAATTGGAGCCTGTCACATTTCATTCTTCTAAATGCTTTGATAACAAGTGCTGCCAGCCTGGTAAGTTTTACTTCCTAAAAGACGTTCCTCACTTTTAGAATGAGCAGCATATTGAAATTCACTTATTGCACTTAGGTTACTTTGATGTCAGACGTGGGTTTTGGCTTAGTTTTACTAAGTTTGGTTAATGTAGTAAAGCTGGTCAGAATTACAATCAGTCCTAGAGATACCAGGGTGCTCTATTCTCTTTGGTGTAATTCCTCATGGTTGATCTAAAGAAGTCTCCAGAGTAAGCACATATTCTTATGCCACCCTGTAAACAGGTGTACTTTCTATGAAAATGTGGTGTACATAAAAATGGGAAAAATGTGTAATAATACACATAGTATGAACCAGTGATGAATTGTATGGGGCAGGACTTGTTATTACAGGATTTTTAAATCACAATATCTGTTTTTTTCTTACACTATATATTATTAAAGAGCCACAAAGGGATTACCATTGGGATCTCTTTAAGAACTGATTGTAATTTGTTTTTGAGTTTCTGTCAATCATTCCACTATGTGACATGGAAATCCCATCTTAGCTTCTTGTGTCCTATTAATTCTAATAGGATCTGACGATCCCACCCAAGATGAACATATGAATCAGCCTTCCATTTATCTCAGTGTTGTCTATAATGAATAGCAAAAGCAGGAAGCAAAAGCTCTTTCCCAAAGTTTGCTGCATGAGATCCTCCAATGGGAGGTGCCACCAGGGGTC
>NW_015226965.1:0-841 GCF_001447785.1 Gekko japonicus | reverse complement strand
CCCACCCAAAGAATGGCCTTTGTACCTTCTGCTTTGCATATATGGCTTTTTGGATTCCAGCCACCAAATTCAGAAATAAATCTTGTGTATGCAACAGCGAAATGCTGTACTTAATAACTGAAGGTTCAGGACAGGCGTACATGTGTTTAAGCTCACTGAAACCAAATACACTTAACACCGCCTTGGATTGTGGCCAAGATGTATATTCCACATTGCTTTGAAGTGCAGCCAACGATTATTTTATGTTTTTCTTCTCAGCTGATTGGTCGAGGGCGATACGGAGCCGTTTACAAAGGCTCTTTAGACGAGCGCCCAGTGGCCGTGAAAGTCTTTTCCTTCACGAACCGTCAGAACTTCATCAACGAGAGGAACATCTACAGACTCCCACTGATGGAACACGACAACATTGCCCGCTTCATCGTCGGGGATGAGCGATTCACTACAGAAGGGCGGATAGAATATTTATTAGTAATGGAATATTATCCCAACGTAAGTAATAGTTGAAAGAGAGGTGTGTTGGACACCTAAAGAGAGCAAACTTGTCATGGCTTATGTAAAAACAGTGGATTTTCAAAAATGCCCAGCAATATTGTTGCATATATTGGCATGCATTCAGAATAATAATAGGCCCACAGTGGGGCTTTACATATCACAGTGTGCTTGATTTTCAGTGGCTGGATCAGTGGATCCCTGTGGCTGAAGTACAGGGAGCCATGCCAAGTTATTTCTAGCCTGCTCTGAGCTATTGCACTGGGTTTTAAACCTATAGAAAAGCAAATTGTAGGCCTGTGGATAAGCTTGAGAAGTGGTGCGTGTAGCCTGGATAGCCCAGGCTAGCCTG
>NW_015226964.1:0-841 GCF_001447785.1 Gekko japonicus | reverse complement strand
GAGTTCCTGCTACAAAAAGAGCCCTTATAGGCAACCCCCCATGTACATGTCAAGACCGGAACATGAGACCATGTTGCTTGGCAGACGGGGCCCAAGCAGCCAAGCACTGGCAGTACTGCTGGGGCCAGTAGCACAAGGGAAAGCAATGAGCATGGTTTATGCCCACCATTGGTTCCCAGGGATTTACATCCACCAGCCAAGTCCGAGCTGAATCCATGAGATGCTACCAGCATTGCTGGGGCTCGACTTGCTCCAAGCACGTCTGGCCCAGTACCACCATCCCCCATTTTGGTTTGCCGACATGCTAACATCTTTACTGGAAGATGCTGCAATTGTAGGGGGCACTTGGGCCAAACAGGGGAAGTCTCCTGGTCAAAGGGACGCTGCAGAGATGCTCTGGGTCCTTTTCACTATGCCTCAAGAACCCTGAAGTTAGAGAGGGTGGGTATGTATGTATGTATGTATGTATGTATATCTGCAAATGGAATGGAGGAGAATAAGTAATGGTAGTATGCTTAGTTCTAGATCACATCAACTCTTCCTAGGAGCTAAAATGGCCAAACTGAGGCTATGATATTTTGGTCACACTATGAGAAGACAAAAGAGTCACTGGAAAGACAATGGCCCCAGTCACACGGGCCGGAAAATGTGGGGGGGAGGCGTGGCTAATTGCCCTGGAGGAAAATAATGAGCGGCAGCCCGATCAGAAGTCCTTTGGAAGTCCTGTGGGTAGGCATCAGGTGCAGATCAGATAGCTAGTCCGCAGCGTGGCAAAGAAGCAGCACGGCACGTTCAAACTGGCACTCACGCTACGCGGCTCCTGTGGCAAACACCACTTCCT
>NW_015226963.1:0-841 GCF_001447785.1 Gekko japonicus | reverse complement strand
ACCTTCAGCCTGGCATGGAGACTGTGTTCAGAAACACAGATGTGTGGGTATCGACAGCACACTAAGGACATTCGGCTCCAAGGCTTCAATCACACTGAAAAGTCTCAAGTACAAGTTAAACAGCCGGGGTGAAAGGATCCCCGGAACCACCCAAGACGCGTCTCATGCTCCTGACTCCTAGGCATTCACTGTGACTTTCCAGGAAAGACGGGACAGAACAGAAGGAAATCGCTTTAATATCATGCCTCTCAGCCTGTCTCTTCTCAAAGTGTTCCAGCAACACTGAACGATTGTCAAAGACGGCAGGAGGCCAAAGAAATGCATTTCCCTTATTCAGCTGCTTTTGGAAATTGTCCACCGCACCTCTGCAAGGAGACTGGTCTCATCCCAAAAGAAGAGCAAAAGACCGAAAGAGGTCAAGGATAGATAATTCACCCAGGAAACCTTGGAGCTGCTCCACCAACCCCGACCTCAAGTATTTCGCCCAAGCATGGTGAGTCTGACATAGGCCGATAACTGGCCACGATCCCCTGAGCAAGAGAGGATGCAATATCACCTGTAAATGATTGTTAGACTCACCTCTCTGTATTGAGGCTTAGACTAACTACAAGTGGTCAGTTTCACAAGCTCCGGGATTCTGGCAACACTGTTCAAGCAGACTAAGCCAAAATGACCCACATAACACTGACCAGATGGTGCCTTCAACGCAGGAAGTCTTCTGTGCAGGTGGAGGAGCAAAAGCAGGGAAATAACCCACCCACCCCCCGCCAGCAATGCTTTGGAGTGGGAAAGTGGTCATGGGGGATGCAGGAGCACGCCCCTCCCTGGGCATTCAGAACCT
>NW_015226962.1:0-841 GCF_001447785.1 Gekko japonicus | reverse complement strand
GCTGAGGCACAAAGAGACTGAAATAGCTCTTTTAAAAGATAAGTGTGTGCCTGTAGTGTAATGTAAAACGATGGTGGCTTTGTGTGCAGGAAGGATACGAACTGAAGGTATTATTCTCGAACTACCTTTAATTTGCAAATATACCTCTATCGGGCTTTCAGTTAGTTGGGAATATGTTGTTCAAAGGATTAGTGCAGGATGGCCTGCTCAGTGTTCTAGTCATTGTATGTGAAGCTAAGATGCTTAACATGAGGTGCAAAGGAATGGCTTGCCTTGAATATAATATGGTATTCAAACCTGCTTAGAATAAGATTTCTGGCAACTCAGAATGGGAAAACTGTAATGGTGAGAGAAGCCAAATGCAAACCAGTCTGCAGTAATGAGCCAATTTCATTGGGAAGTTCTTAATTTTTTTATGAAGGAGCAGTGGTGTTAGTAGATTGCATATTGTCACTCCTGTTAGCGTAGCAGGGGAAAAAGGCAAGCAAAGGGTTTTGACAAACCCTTTGGTGTTAATAATTTTGTGATAAATATATAGGGAGTAAAGGACAAACAACCTGGCAACTGATCCTCAGCTGCCATTACTCTGCACCTTATCTGAGACCAAGCTGTTCCACCTTACTTCAGGCCAGTGAAAAGATCAGCGGTCCTGTGGTGGAAGAGAATAGGAAGCATACTGCCTGGCAACTGATCTTCCAGTTCTTTGCATTCGGGGGAGTGAGACAGGGTGAAAGAGGATGGGAACAATCAGAATGGCTTCATGAGAACTGGCTTGCCTCCCCAGAGCCTTGCTGTGTCATTGCCGATTTAATTGTGTATTATAATTCTGTGGAAGCCAGCT
>NW_015226961.1:0-841 GCF_001447785.1 Gekko japonicus | reverse complement strand
CCCCCCCCCCGCTTGGTATTGTTGATCATACCAATTAACATTCAGAACAGGTTTTGTTTGTGTTTTTAAGTGAGTCTCTTGCATGAAAATTACATCAGGTTTTTCTTTTAGAATGAACGAAGTCATTTTCCTACGTTTGATACAGTTGTTCAGGCCATGAACATTAATGGATCTAAATACATAGCTCTCCGACATTTGTATTTAAACTAAGTTTTAACCCTTCGAAAGACATAAAATCCAAATATACAAGAAAATGGAGAGTATCCAGCAACAGGTTTTGTGGAGAATTCAAAAATTACCCAATAAGAATTACAAAGAGAACAATCTCCCAACAATAGATTACACAGAGTAATGAAGATATTACAGATAACCCACAGCACTGTGTTTACAAAAATCAGTTTAAAATGTTATATATACTTCTTACAGTTAACCTTTGTTAAGATTTGTCAATTTACTTAAAATATGTCAACCTTTGTGAAACTAAACTGTCACAAACTACATAAAACAGAAGTACCCAGACTCCCAGAAAAATTATTCTGGGGGACTGTAACAATACAGTCGTCTGGATACAGACACACACACACAGGGAGCAAACTGAACTCTAGAGAAATCCCCCCCCCATCACCATCCCCGCCCTTGATATTCCATAAACTTGAATAAAAGAAATCATGCAAAGTGATAACACTTGAACAGAGTGCAAAAATAGCACCTATAAGGTTTGCATTAGTAACTTCTAATTACAAAGAGTCTCCTACATGAGATAATACAGGCAGTTTGCTTGGTTTTTGAGGAGAAGATAGGGAGTCGCTTCTCTTTTTAAAAGGTTGCTTATCTCCTTGTT
>NW_015226960.1:0-841 GCF_001447785.1 Gekko japonicus | reverse complement strand
AGACTAGTCATATCAACAATGAAAGCAAGAATTTAAGCAATAGTATGCTTAAGTCACACTGTATACCATTGAACAGGCAGTATAAACCAGATGGCCCAAGCATCACTGGCTACAAAAACCATCAACAAATATGACATTACGTTTGGACAGGAAACTGGAAAGAACAAGTCATGATGGGGACAGGACTGGGCATGCCTTTACTAAGCTGTCTATCATAGCGTGGGCCGCATGACTGACCAATCTCTGCTCCCCTGCTAAGGGCTAAGATGAATAGAGGCAGTAGAAACTATATACTGTCACATGCCTTACATTTTCCATTCAAGAGGAGGTGTTTTAAGATACTCAAGACACTGGAAAGGTTTAAGGATCAAATCCAGCACTTTAAACTTTCTGCCCATCTGTTTTGTGTTCCTTTCAACCAGTTCCTTCTGACAGGCATTATATAACATGTGTCATATGATGGTTATGCATTTATATGATTTCAGCATTGGGTTGTTAGCTCTGGGGAAAATGCTTTGTTCTCTGAGCTCTTCCCTGTCTCTAAGAGCACTCCTATTCAGACCAAACAATAACATATGGATATATCACACTGAAAAGCTTTGTCATTGATAATCAAAAATGCATATCCATTTTTTTTGTTTTAGCATAGGCTATGCTTTAATTGTTTTAAGAATAACAGTGGCCATATGTTCCTCCTGAGTAGTGACACCAGGAATCTACTAACACATTGGGTATTTAGCTGTGATTCATTACAGAAGAAAAGAAAAGAAGTGGTGTCTTTGCATGTATATATAAAAAAATGGATCTTTGTGGAATGAACCAAAACATATTATCCAATAAG
>NW_015226959.1:0-841 GCF_001447785.1 Gekko japonicus | reverse complement strand
CGCGAATAGTTGGACTCGATTGTGTGACTAAACAACAACTCCCATATCTTAGTCCAGCACTCAAAACTACCACACCAGGAAGCCTTGGATTCAAGTTCCCACTCAGGGTCAAGCTACATGAGACACTGAGGGACTGTGTTTAAATGCCCAGAAATATAACAGAGCTGCAAACACTCAAAGCATGGGACACAATATCAATGATGGTGTGGTGCTGGGGAAAGATGAGCTTACTCTCCTCTCCCTTCACCTCTCAACTGTTTTTTCATATTAGAAGTCTTCCCCCAGAACACCCTAAGCCTTGCTACAGACAAGCACACAGTTACTGTACTCATAAATTCCACCTTTCTTTCTTTTTTTTTCCTACCAAAGAAAAAAAAGCTGAGGGACCATTTCTGATCTGGGCAGCAGCTCATTGGGAAACAGTTAATTCCCCCCCCCCCCCTTCAGCCTCACTGTAAACTGGGGACTGCATGGATGAGTTTCCACAGCTCCGTTAAACACTTATGGATTCAAATACATGCACATTTACAGTTCTGTAGATTGTTCTCATCTACGCTGAAATGTTCTCACGTACAGTGAAACCTGGTACTGTGTTGTTTGCCATTTCAATATTAGCTTACAACCACTTACCATTCTAACACAGCACATTAAGGTACCTATTAGAATTGCTACCAAGTAACATTTTCCAAAATGACGTTCAAAGGAAATCTGAGGGTTCTTCCTGAGATAAACATCAAAGATTTTCTGAGGAAAGCC
Organism: Gekko japonicus; assembly: GCF_001447785.1. Classification (NCBI taxonomy): domain Eukaryota; kingdom Metazoa; phylum Chordata; class Lepidosauria; order Squamata; family Gekkonidae; genus Gekko; species Gekko japonicus. The sequence continues at coordinate 85 of NW_015226959.1, read as the reverse complement.
AGAAGAGTTTTGATAAAAATAGAGAAAGTTTGCAGGGAAATCCTACAGTTTCCTAGATCCTTGATTTATTTAAAGCTGAACTTGA
>NW_015226958.1:0-841 GCF_001447785.1 Gekko japonicus | reverse complement strand
GTTCAGCAACGTGCCACCACCAAAAGATAGTTATTATATAGAGAGATTATGGAAGAAAAAAATGGGAACTGGACAAGCAGCTGACATTTTTGGCAGCTGTTACATGCTTAAGGTAATGCCTAGTCTGGCCTGAACCATAACCAAATTGAGAAATAGCTGCAGAAACAATTGCTTTAATTCACAAAGAAATGTCTTCAGAATAAATCTCTAACCTATCGAAGTCAGTGGGATTGCTCTAAAACATGCAACCTATGGACTGAAGCTTAATTAGTCAGCTTCAATTTGTGTTGCAATTTGTTTGTCTTAATGAATTCAGTGTACAATTTCAATTAGCACTCTTTAACAAAACAGATTAAATAAATCACCCTACGTGAACAAATCAAACTCCTTAAGTGGCAAACAGGAAGTGGGACACATTATGGAATACAAGGTTTTAAAGACTACTCACATGACTATCATATGTGAAATTCACCTAATTCATTATTAAACAAGAAACTGTCTGGATGCTCTCAGTTCTTAAATAGTCCTGGCATATGCCCTACATAGAAATCAGAATGGTTTTTGGACATGGTTCAGTGTTTCATTATGCTCAATCAAATTAACAACAATATTATTAGGATCAGGCAAAATGAAGTGTGACACTAGAGCAAGAGAATGTCTTCTCAGCAGACAATGTAATTTATAAAAGAAAAAAGGACTGAGCTGTTTCACATTGCTTCAAGTTATTAGAAAGGGAAGATACCAGCAGCCTCAAAGGTTCATGCCTCTAAGGACTTAAGATTGCATAGATCTATCTATCTGGTATAGCAGTGCTCACTCTGTGGTTTGTGGAGAGCCACAT
>NW_015226957.1:0-841 GCF_001447785.1 Gekko japonicus | reverse complement strand
TCAGTACCTTCTGAGTTTCTGTAACATCCATTTTTGAAATCATCACATTACTCAATCATTAAAGCATTGTGGAAAATCTTCCTTTTTCATAGATTTTGAGTTCCAAAATCAATCAAAATGTAGAATATCAAGTTCACAATACAAGCATGAATTTGTAGTCACCTGCCCATGTGAACTGTTGTTATTACTGCTGTAAGGAGTTAGCCAGTGCCAACATAGTAATGCTTCTATTTTTACCCGCATACTTTTGGCTTCTGTTAGAAGCATTTTCCTTCACTGAGGAAGGTACCTTTCACCATGCTAGCAATTTGTCACTTCGTTTAATGACCATCCTGCTTCACATGCTGACCTCTGATGATTTGGTGTCAGAGATATGCATTCAAGTTATGTAAAAGTGGGTGTCTGCCGGGGCAGAGGGGTGACCTTCAACAGGCCAGGAGCTCCACATACGGTGTGTAAATCATCAGATTCTCTTTTGAAACCAGACGGCTTCTTTATCTCTTGCAAATTAAATCGATGAGGGTACTTGTGAAGGAAAGTTCTAATCGGATCGCTAAGGCTGGCCGCTCTGTCCCATAATGGCAGAGGCTGACTTGAAAAGGAAAGAATTGGATTGCAGTTAGCATCAAACTTATATTGACAAGTTAAACAGGAAGCTAGGCCAGCAATTCTTGCATCTGTCTGAGTCATACAGAGGGCTGCTGACGAGCTGTCTCTTCTGCTGCGGAGCCTCAGAAGCTGTTTTTCCCTTTGATTCAGCTTTGATTCAGAAGAGTTTGCACACTTTTATCCATTTGAGAACAAGATTCCATGCAAACCCATCCGAGACTGACAGTACATG
>NW_015226956.1:0-841 GCF_001447785.1 Gekko japonicus | reverse complement strand
TTCCGGCCCGTGTGACCGGGACCTGTATTTAGCAAAAATACAGTTTTCTCTGCCTACAGCTACACTTGTATTTGGTTGCAGTCTCACAGCACAGCCAATGCTTTCTGTTTATGGGATGTATGTATAGACAGATATTTTACAGAGCCTGTAAAAAGTGCATGAAGAGGGAAACTCTGAATCCTGTATAATTTGCAGTAAATACTAGTGCTGAGAAAAAAACCTGAATGCATTTGTTACTTTCCTCAAGAACTCAGAAATTTGCCTGTAAAGGTTAATGTAGGCAACTGGTCACCTCCACACTGAAAAACAAAACAAAAGCACTTTCTTACTTTCCACATTACTCAACAGCTGCTAATCGCAGAAGGGTAAAGAGGGCAAGAATTGGTAATAATAGTACTGGAAAAATATGACTTCTGCATTCCAAAAATGAAAGCTGAGTGATGACGTTTTCACAAAGTACAAGCCATTCAATTAGCTAAATCAATATTTTGCTGTAAGTGATAGGAAGCCACAAGATATTTCTTAATTAATTTCATGACCCCTCAGGGCAATGAAAAGGAATATTGTGAAAACAACTGAAGCTTTTTAATATCCATAATCATTTTGCTATGGCATACTTTCTCTTATAGCAATGGTGGGACCCTGTTATAGTGCAATCCCTTATGCAGAGTTACGCCAGTATAAATCATTGATTCAGTGGGAGTAGACTGAATTGCACTTTTAGCATTTGATTCAGCCAACATTTTTACTCAATCTTCTTGAATTCCCCTTCATAGTGCTGCTGCTGTCCCACATGATTTTTGTATAAGCAAGTGTAGTGTAGCCTGTTTTGAAGGTCAAA
>NW_015226955.1:0-841 GCF_001447785.1 Gekko japonicus | reverse complement strand
GCCCATGTGACCGGGACCTTTGACAGATGAGGTTCATGATATGGATGGGGATGCACATTCAGATATTTATTGGTACTCTGTAGAAGTGCATTGTCATGTGTGGAAGACTGCTTTTGTATGCAAATATCTCTTTCTCACCATTGCAGCACTAACTCCTCTACAATAATGATGGCTTGGATCCCACCAGTAGTTTCCAATGATGGAAGGATTTCCATCAGTAGACTGCAACTTACATGTCTTGCCCCTCCAGCTATAGCCTAAAATACTCCCTGAAATGCTCCTTCTGGGGGATGGGAGACTCACAAGAACAGCATGGGGGTTGATGGTCTACAGTGAGAGGAGAGAATTGGGAAAAATTATCCCCCTTCTGTTAGTGGTAACCTTCTGCAGGATTCAATTCAAAGCATCCTTTCATAAGGTTTATGTAATCTCAGGTGTTCTAGTAGTACTACTTCATTACTTAGGTATCTCACAATGTAGATAATGGCGTAAAGTGCTAAGGTTATTTCCCCCCCAGCTAGGACAGTGCATGTTTTAAGTTCTTTTCTGTCTTGTTCGGGAAAAGGGGTATGAGATAGCCATTAGCCTTGTGTTCAAAAGATGTGGAGAACTAGGAATAGTTAATACTCCACATTTTATGGAGATTGCTTGAGACATCCTCTGTGTTAATGATTAAGAACAAGGAAAGTTGGTCAGCATGGTGTACTTCTATGTTATATGTAAGATTTTCCATGCCTGCACCACTTGTTCCTGGTGGTGGAAGGTTTTGGCAGGGAGCATGTGCACAGTCAAGCAGTCTCAGTGCAATAACTATCATCATATGTAGGCCAGACTTCTTACA
>NW_015226954.1:0-841 GCF_001447785.1 Gekko japonicus | reverse complement strand
TCCTAAATATCCCAGGAGTGCTAATAACTGTTTTGTGTTGTTAAAGGCTAGATTTATAGTTCATTTGGTTTCGAATATTTCCTGAACAAATAGGTGTGGTTTTTTTGGGCAGAGAGAGAATAGAAATTCTGCTCATATACCTAAAGCAGGACAGTTTTAAAATCACATCTCAAATTGACACTAAAGGAAATATATTATTTTCATACCTTTTTGTCATGGTTTATCACTTTAGAATTGAGTCAGCCACCTATAAGCATTCAATGAATTGATACAATATTGTCAGGCTGTTCCTGTCAGCCCCTGCTTCCTGTTGCAGCTGCATATATGAAGATAGATTGGTGATTAAAACATCTCTGCTGCTGCATTTGTGTTCTTGTGAAATGTAAATTATTCTAGATTATTAAACCTGTGGGATATTCATCCTGAAAGGTTCTTCTGGATGTTATTCTCTTCCACATGAGGTGCTTCGTACTGTTAACTCTAATAATTAGGGCTTTGTTTTCTTCTCCATCTATCCTTGGTTGACAGAGTACAATGTAATGGCAATGAGAGTGAGCCTGGAGCAGACTGCCCATATAAATTAAAGGGAAATTTCCTAGAGGACAACTGCTCTAGAGGGCTAAAGGCAGCCAGGAGCAAGTACAGCCAAGATTCACACCTCTTCTCATATCTCAGGTATCACTTGGCATAGACCTTTCAGTGGCAGTAGTGACTGGCTGCTCCTGCACTGCTGTCAATCTGAGGAGATGGGGCAAAGGGTGACCTGGCACCTATTGTTCATCCCATTGTGCTGAGTGGCCCTGAGGGCTCACTTGCAGCTAGGCTTGCCAGTCCCCAGGTG
>NW_015226953.1:0-841 GCF_001447785.1 Gekko japonicus | reverse complement strand
CCCCTTCTTCTCAGCACCGGTAAGAACCACATTTTATAGCTATCGACTCCAGCTCCAATGTGCAGATACAATTCCCATGCAAATGACCATCCCCCACTGACTTCAAGGATCGGGACAGTTCCGCGTTCACAATGAAGATGGATGGATGCATATAGCTTTTCTTCCACTAGAGTGAGTAAGCTTTTGGATGTGCACACTAGTACTCCTGTGTGGTTAAAAATCCTCTGGTTCCAGTTAAGTAGCCTCTGATCAGACTACACTGCCACAAAACCTCTGATAGATTCTCATTCTGTTGGAGTGGGGACTGTGGAACAGAAGTATGAGAACCACATTCTTTGATTTTGTTGTGCTAACACTGTATGGTGAATATTTTATCTGAATGCGACATGTGGTAAGAGCTGGCATTCCCCATGATGCCAACTGCAGAAAAGTGGTGTTTCCATTTCACAAAACTGGCTCCAATGGTCCTATGGTGACACTTCTTATGTGAGAGTTGGGCTTTAACTTTCGCTCCTTCTCAGTTCAGGATTTCTTCCCTTCTTTGCTTTAAGGGTATTCCTTCTTTCTGCCCTTTTGAAGCATCATGTAAATCAACATCCGTTTATAGGACAAGTTCAGTAAGTCAAGTTACGTCATTGGTGACGGGAAGTGTTGAACTCCAATCTGAAAGACATTAGAAGAGTTCAAGTGAAGCTTATTGGAGCACAGCTGTTTGAGATGGGTTTAGGGTTGCTGCTTTGACTTCTTTGTTACTAAAAGGGAGAAACCTCTTCTCGATTATGTCATGTTTTCGTTTTTGTTGTGATCAGTTCCTGGGATCCTGCACAGAATGGGAAAAAAA
>NW_015226952.1:0-841 GCF_001447785.1 Gekko japonicus | reverse complement strand
ACCTTGGCTGTCAAAGGCCAAGCCAGTCCTTTCAACTGTAAAAACATTGATGTTGAAACGTCTCCAATATCAGCCAGATGAATTTAAGGCTGAGACATCAAGCTCATTTTGGAGAGGTTTAAATGACATTTTCAATTAGACTGTGCAAGCCAAGCTTTTGTTATTGGAGTTTTGGGTGTGCATGTGTATTTTAATATGGGGGGGGGGGGGGAGGACCTGATTCCAAGTTTGAAACGCCACCTGAAAACACCAGAGCAAGGAAATATTTGTAAAAGAGGAGAAGGGTGCCTATACAGACCTAAGTAAAAGTTCAGCACTCACTGGAGAGTAGTAATACTGATGTGACTCATTGTGACTCTATTGTGCTTTTGGTCTTTATTTCTCTTTTCCATACATTTCATTTTCTCCCCTCCAACCTCTTTATCCCTCTGGTTTTACTTCAAAATTCTTTTTCCCCCCTTGTTTAAAATTATGAATGCTCTTCATTCCATTAACACTATGATTTCACAACTTTCTACCTTTGGGGAAAACCGTTTCATGCCTGCTTATCTGGCGAAGCTAGGACAGATATCTGTCATGGAATTCCTGTGCACTGTAAAGGATTCTAGGGCATATTCTAAGCAGAGTTACACCCTTCTAAATCCACTAAATCAAATGGACTTAGAAGGGTATCCCTCCGCTTAGGAGCCTATTCACACATTTGCAAAATACAATGCATTACACGGCAGCACTATAGGGCAGTAGAGTCATTTTTGCTTACCCTAGCCCAGTGGTATTCACTGTGTGATTTATGGACAGCCACATTCACAATTACTATTGCATACTCTGTGTGCCATTGCAC
>NW_015226951.1:0-841 GCF_001447785.1 Gekko japonicus | reverse complement strand
AAAGAGCCCTGTTTGTAGGTCCACAGGGTACCAGGAAGTGCACACAGTTTCTGGGTAGTTTTGTTCATTTGGCAGCTGACCTCGTTGCTCCATTGGCCCCAGAAAAAACTGAAGGCCGAGTATGTCCCTGATGTTCCTAGGTGTTGAGCTGGATATGTTGAAGCAGTGTAAATCCCAACTGCAATTTCAATACATCAAGGACAATAATATTTTGATTAATAGTTTGCTCCTTTGAACACATGGTATTTGAGTATAGCTCTCACAGATAGATTAACTGAGCAGAATTCATGGAGATTGCTGTAGTATTCCTTAGTGACATTAATGGCTGCCGATGACTTTGAATCAGCAGCACCTTTTCATGTGCTCCGTTTTGGGAAAACCTGATGCCAACCAGTTGAGCAGGCACGAACCAAACAGACTGTGCAAGTGGCTCACACCTGATCACCACTTTTGAACACAGTAAGTTCGACCAGGGAACATGCCTGCAGCGAAATTCAATGCACCTCTATTCAAGTGGCTTTGATTGGAGCAATTAATTACATAAAGATTGTCCCAATGGTTGACATACTGTCTGAAGCTTCTCTGTTCTGGTTTCATGTCTTATTTCACTGACATCTCAGTCCACATGAATCACAGTGTCTAGGGACAATTCCCATGTGGAAATGTTTTGAATGGATCTGGGCAAACAATAGGCAAATGGAGGCAGGGTTGGAGCACCATCTGTTCCAATCTTGCCTTGTTTTGCTTGGATGATAATAATACTCTTTGTACATTCATTCCCATGATTCCAGCCTGACCAAGCAAGGAAACCAAGAATGGGTGCATGCTGGCTATACTATTT
>NW_015226950.1:0-841 GCF_001447785.1 Gekko japonicus | reverse complement strand
ATCTGATGGAGCCCTGAAGTTGTGCAGCCGCTTCTCTGCCCTCTACTGCTTACATGGTGAGAAATAATAATTTCCCAGCCTTCCAAGATTTCTGATCCGTTGCGTCTCTATCCAACCCATCATGTAACAACTATCATTTTACACACAAGACTTGTGCCTTCACAGGATTCTTCATTCACGTTACTACCTGAAGCAGCATCATGCACACAAGTGGAAACAGTGTTCACTCTAACTCAATGTTGCAGAATATCCTTTACACACCAAAACCTCTCCAATGACACAGCTAAACATAGATATAATGTCACAGATTATATTCTTTTACTTACAAAGTCACTAAAGGAACATGGGTTTTCAAGGCTTGGAAAATTACTCAGTCGTTGATAAATAGCCTGCCTTTAACTTCTTGCTGTCAGTTTATATTTTGAGTGAAATGACAATTGCAAAGTTCAAACCACAGCAGGCCCAACTATTTTACCCACTGGGACAATATTTTTTTCCCTATGGTCAAACGACTTCTCTGAATGCCCTATTTTTTTAAAAAAATAGTTATAAACCATGAAAGAGAACTGTGTTATTTCTAAGGTATATCTGTCATATGAACAGACACAAAAATAGTTTCTGCAGTGAGCTCTTCAGAAATTCAAAACACAGTTGGCATCTAAGGATAATGTCTAAAGATGACTGGACCCACCCCACCCTTTCTCTTCCCAAAGCTTCATATAATGACTGGCATGCAGCATGGGCGCATCTGGACTTAAACTCCAACTTGCAAAATTTATACTTTTCAGGTGGATGATGAGAGCAACGGCAGGTTGTCTTTGTAAATAGAACAATTTAAAAT
>NW_015226949.1:0-841 GCF_001447785.1 Gekko japonicus | reverse complement strand
TATTAATCAGGCTCACAGCATTTCAGAATTTTAAAGATGTGAAGCAATTAAATGGAACCTGACGATGTAGTAATGTGTCAAAGTAGATTTAAGAAAACAGGAATATTGTATATGTATATTGCCTATGCATTTATTTTGGTCTATATTGTTTGAATTATCTTTGTATGATCTCAGAGTATGCATTTACATTTTTTTGAGGCAGGCAGGTTCTACCTTGTTATATTTATAAAACTTGTGAAGAATATGCAAGATCATTCTATAGCAAGGCAGAGAAATCAACATAGTAACCACCTGAGGCAGAACAGGTTTGAATTAATCAAGATGCAGACACCTTGACATAGCTGGTTTTGTTTTCATTTATTCTTGAACACACAAATACATCTTCACATCCGTGAAGTGTCAGCTTCTTGCTGCTTGTAAAACACACACAGGCAAACTGGTTTTCCTAGCAATTCAATAGGTAATTGCTAACACCACTGCCCCCAGTTCACTTTCGACAAGTGCAACCAGTTTTATTTATGAGTGAATATTCTGCATAATTTCCACAGGAACCTATGGAATGGCATCCATAATATCGCTGAGAACAAAACACACCACTCCCCTTGGTTTGACCTTAAATGCTGTACAGTTTCGAAATGCATCTGGGGCTTATACTTGATTTACCATATGACCCCTCATGTAACCCTTCTTCCCTCCCACTGACCCTCACTGTTTCAAGAACCTTTTCTTTTTTGATGTTTGCTTTTCCTTTTCAGAATGATTACTACTATTACACTTGCATGGTGATCACACTGCTATGGCTGCATTGGGGCTAGCATCACTGATGAACTAAGAAACTCTA
>NW_015226948.1:0-841 GCF_001447785.1 Gekko japonicus | reverse complement strand
GGGAGAGGAAGGGAAGGTCATTGTAAGCTTCTTTGAGGCTACTTAGAGTAGCTAAAAGTGGAGTATAAAAATCAATTCCTTCTTCTTAAAACCTGGAAACTTCTTACCAGGAGGCAATGAAAACAGATGACAGAATCCCCCATTTGAAATCTCAGGAATCTGCTGCCAAAACTGAGGTACTCATTTCATCTCAGCCCTAGTCTGAAGGCTCATAAAGTAAGAAAACACTTCATATTTGGATTTTGATTGTTTAGATGAGCTAAATTCCCAGACAATTTTCTATAGTGGGAATAGTCTATTTTCTTTTGCAACAGCTGTTTAAATGAACTGAAAAATGGAAGTGCTATAAAGCAACAGCAGGTGAAAAACAAACAGTGCCGTATATAACCATTCATTGTCGTAGTAACTGTGGTAAAATTGTACTTTCAATTGGTGTTTTGAAAACTGACAAACCGGTTAAAAGTCAATTGCACCCCAGCACAAAGACACATGACGGATGTGCCAACCATTTTAGCAATGGAGATACATCACGGACAACAGATTGCTGAAATAAATATGGTGGTGTCATTTGCAAATGAGGTAGGCTTCAGATTTATCTAAGGAACACTAACCTGTCAAGTATTTATATTCTGATCAACAGTTTTGCATGAGCCATTTCAATAGACATATAAAACAACAAGCCCTTGATCACAAGTTTGTCTTTCCAGAATTCCATAGGATAATGTACATGTTCATTTGCCTTCTAGGAAGTGAAAAAGAGAAGATTATATTTGAAGATTGCAAGAGGAGCTGGAATGAGTTTTCCCCCTTTCTATCTACTGCATTGCCTAAAATGCTGCTT
>NW_015226947.1:0-841 GCF_001447785.1 Gekko japonicus | reverse complement strand
CCAGCAGGTAAGTCCGGACTTGGGAACCCTAAGTGGGTATCCTTTGTTGATGCTAGGGAATCATGGGCTCTTCTTGTACAAAAACCATGAACGATAGGAACTTGTAATAAGGGAGTTGAGTGAGACTGAATGAATAAGTTCAGCATCAGCTACTAAAATCCGCTCAGAGTCATTGTTTTTTATGAAGGGATTCAGTGCTATTATCAATTTATCTTGCTATGGGTTTTTTTTAATGGCACCTGGTGTAACAGAAGCCTAATCTCAACAGGGTCTCCATACCAGTGTGATAAAAGTAGTCATAAGGGATGATTATCTCTACTGGAGCCAATTAACTGTCACTGAAGAGTAATACTTAAATTTTTTATCCTTCGGACTGCTAAAGGGCTATTATCCTTGGAAGTTCTCCGCTCCTAGAATGGCTCACTTACCCCCTTCTTTGGTGACCACAGGACAGAACAGTGATATATTGAAAGTTTGACCTTACTGCAGGGGAAAAAAAATCATTAAATACTGATTGCTAGATTATTTCTTTCACAAGTACTCATTTAAGGAGGTTCAATTATGCCTGCAAAATTGATTTGGTGGATAACAAATGTATTTGCTTAATGGGCCTCCACATTTCGAAGAAGCAACATCTATTACGTTTTGCTATACCCCATGGTACAGCAGAAGTTTAATCTCTTTGCCAATTATTTCAGCATTTGAAAGAATTTAGCACATTTTTGAAAAACCCAAAACAAAGCCAATGTTTTAGAAGGTACCTTTCGCCAACATTTATTTAAGAATGGCAGATGATGTCTATGACAGTCCCTTGTCTCTTTCCCAACACCCAGGCAGAATT
>NW_015226946.1:0-841 GCF_001447785.1 Gekko japonicus | reverse complement strand
GGGCAGGGTACGAATCCAATCTCTTCTCTTCTTTCTTCTCTTCTATATGACTTCTCATACAAATGTAAGACCCCAGGGGGACCCAGAAACATTGGGGGAAAGATGGTTTCCCCCACCCAGGGTCTCCCCCCCTCAAGTTTTTCCAAAGGAAAAATTAGAAAACTTGGGGGGGGGGGACTGAAAAGAAGTAAAATGATTCTTAAGCCAAAGGGTTTTCACACTCAAGATGAAAGCACAAAAAAGTTTAAGGACATTTTCAATTTTTCTACTGGAAAAAGTGTGAAATTTTGAGAAGCACTGAAAAAAATCTCCCTTTTCTTTTTGAGTGAGGAAAACCTTGCCTAACAACGCATTTCACTCATTCCAAATGAACAGCATCGAGAAGTCTGAGGACTTACTCAATTTTTCCAATGGAAATACTGGGAAATTTGGGAAATAATTAAAAAAAAACCACTTATACTATAAAAATACAATATTTTCAAGATATTTTTGTTTAAAGGCGATTTTGGCAACAATTAACAAGCTATAATATGTTTAAAGGTAACACATAATATCTACACAAGTGTGCATGCACACAAAAGCTCATACCTAGAATAAAACTTCGTTGGTCTTAAAGGTGTCATTGAACTCAAACTGTGTTTTACATAATTAAACAGTTCAGTGTTTTAATAAGTTAATATTCAGATATGCCAGCAGCTCTAACTATTGCATGCATGTATTTCTCCACACACACACACAAATTCCATTTTTTCCTAAAAATGGAGGGAAAATAATTTTTTTCTCCATGGCCTCAGAACTCTCAGAAATTTCTCTCATCTCGCTTAGATGGAGACGCGCCGAG
>NW_015226945.1:0-841 GCF_001447785.1 Gekko japonicus | reverse complement strand
AAGGGAAACTTTACCTTTACCTTTAAATCAACTAACACAGTACTTCTGTACTTATGGAAATGGCCACCAGCTGGACCACTGGAACAGACAAAAATATTATAGTCCTGGTTTTGCATTGCCAGGTAACTTGATAAGAAGCTTCAAAGATATCATAAGAAATGGCTCTTAAGCTCCCCCGCTGAGAGCCTGCATGACTCTGATGAACCTGCAGTGCTTTTAGGATAGTATTTTTTTTTTAATGGACAGACGTTCTGAACAGATGATGCTTTTTCCAGCAAGGTGATTCAGTGAAGGGGAAAGATGCTTGTATTGAATTTCTGCCTGTAGTGCAGAAATACCCACTTAAAAGGTGACAACGCTAAGTGCTCAGACACAAAAAGCAAGGGCAAGGTGTGTGTGAGCAAGATTCTTTTTTCCCAGGGAGCAATGGGGGGAATCATGGGCGTAGGCAGAGAGATAGATGCAGTGGATTCTGTTTGGGCCATTACCACTTTGGGTGGTGGGGCACAGAATCAGCTATCACTGGTTATGTTTTTAAAGCAGCAATGTTCCTGTTTTTGTTTTTTTTAAGAAGGTAAAGAAAATAAACAATCTCCTTAAATGGAAGCAAAGATGTCACAAATTAAAAAGCCTTGTTTCTCAAAAGATTCTTAGGTGGGGCAAATTAGTGTGCCAGGTGGGGCAATTCACTTGTGGGTCTCATCCTGCACTGATTTATGAAGTAGGTGTGGTTGTGATAAAGTAATGCAGGATACCTTGACTAACACACAAGAGACACTGGCCCCAGATAAGTCACCCACTTTCCTGTGAACAAAGAAATAAACTCCTCTGAAGATTTCAG
>NW_015226944.1:0-841 GCF_001447785.1 Gekko japonicus | reverse complement strand
CTCCCAGATCTTAGTTCAACACTCTAACCTCTGCACCGTGCTGTCTCTCATCCACGGGAGGAAAATGCTTTGGGTGTCTCTAAGAATGTCGCTACTAAAGTATATATAACTCTCTAGAGAGAGTGCTCAAAGAACTTCACATTAAATCTCAGGAATCAGTACAACAGCACTGTAAGGTGGGTCAATATTATCACACGCCCATATGGTGGGGAGGAGGCTATAACAGAGCTTGCGCCAAGGCCGTCCACGCTCAAGAATTCTTTAGGGACAACTACGAGATTTCAGGAGGGCCGCCCTGTCGGTCTGGAGTAGAAGAGCCAGGTTCGAATCCAGCCGCACCTCAGAGACCCACTAGATTCCCAGGGTGTGAGCTTTCAAGAGCCACAGGCCCCTTCGTCAGCTGCAAGGAATATCAGAATGGTGACATCTCTGACTTGGCCGGAAAAGGAAGGAACAGGGATGAACTCACCGTTTTCCCGTGCCGGTCTTTCCCGGTGCCGCAAAGGATATTCCCGTTGTAGGAAAAACTGCAGGGGGACAAACGCCCAGGTTGAAAAAGTCAGCGCTTTTGCCACCAACCCAACCCGGCAGTCTGCCTTTTTACTTTTCACACTCCTCTCCCCCCACCTGTGACGGTGCTCTCGTACACACCTGAGGCAAGAGACCGCATGCATGCCCGTTTTGAACATGGAGAGGCATTCTGCCGTCGCAAAGTCCCAGAGGCGCATCATGCTCAGGTGCCCGATCTGAGCGGACGCCAGCAGGGTGCTGTTGCCGTTAAAGGCCAGCGCTGCCACCTACAGGGGGGGAAATAACCACACCCTTGTGGAAAGTCCATTTC
>NW_015226943.1:0-841 GCF_001447785.1 Gekko japonicus | reverse complement strand
GATACTAGGGAGCCTCCTGTTTCTATGAGGAGCTCTTTCTAGTTCCCCATTTCTGAAGGCCTTACCTTCTGCCGTTTGTTCACATGCATCACTGTTGGTTCTTGGTGCTGCAAAGGAGCAACTTGGGCTTCTGTTTTTGGCTCTAGATAAGGGTGTGGAGTCGGGGGAAGGAGCTGAGATGAAAGCAGAGTCTGAGGAATCTGAGCCTGTGGATGACAGCGCTGACTCCTTCTCCAAGCTGCAGGCCTCAGAACAAAACAGAAGGCCACAGCGAGTTGTGATCAGCTGGCCTAGTAATGCTTTCTTGCAAAGGCTGCAGCAGAAACAGGAGCCTGTGGCATGCCAGTGCTGACCTTGGAGGCTGGCCTGCTCACTGTCAACACCTGTGAGTGGAGAACAAGTCATTACAAGAGTAATGTCATATTAACAGAATGCTAAATGTAGTTAAGCATGGTAGCTTCCTGGGTACGTTGCAGGTTCCCAGTCTGAATGGGGAAAATTGTGGGGGCAGATAGAGAGGAGGAGGCCTAGGATCCAGATGTTAAGAGCAGGAACAGCTCTTTAGCCACCTGTCTCTTAAACTAGGCTTCAGTTTCTAGATACAGTCGCTTAAAGAATTACTTGCCCCTAGAGCTGACCACACAATATGCTGATGCCTTCTGTTAAGTTGGTCGTTTCCCCCAATTGCCAAATCATGTATCAACAAATGCTTTCCACCAAGAACCTCTTACCTGATTTCAAACTAAACCTTACTACCAATCTGCTTTTTCCAGCCCTGAAATGTGAGACACATTGAAATAAATCTAGTACTGCTGAAGCGCCTCTAAGGAAAGAAAGGACT
>NW_015226942.1:0-841 GCF_001447785.1 Gekko japonicus | reverse complement strand
CAGTCCTATGGCTTTTCATTTTAAGAGATTTACAATGCAATCCTATGTGTACTTACCAGGGAATATGCCCCACTGAGTCCAATGAGGCAACTGGGGAAATCTGCGTAGACTTGCACTGCAAATACACTAATCATATGTGAACCATCCCCTCCCAAAGATCCTAAAAGCTCAAAGTTATTTTGCTTAAGTTTTTCATTGATTCCTCTGACAGAAACTGTGAGTTTTTAAACTATGAGTCTATCATGACTGTCATTTCTGTCACGACAGAAACTATGCATCTATCATTTTATTGTTAATGAAAGGCACATAATAGACCAGACCTACACAGCTTGGGTTCCACGAAGACACACACAACCATGTATGGTAATGATCAATAAACCCATTTTTGCTGCTTGCTGGAGGAGCTCTCAAGCCGTAGCAGGCTGATGGGCAGTATTTAGACTGGCGGGCCATCATGTTATTCAAGCCCTGTGAAGATCGTAGCATACATTCATCCTCATCTCAAACTCACATGTCTTTCTTGCAATTTTCCCATGTACTTCAATGGGGTAGACAGGCCCCACCTTCAAATGGAGGTATGCACAGAGCTACCTCTCTGATAAAGTGAATGAGAGCTATCTTGTAAGTAGATGGTCTCAGAGCATTTCTGCCTGCACAATATTGCTGGATTGGGATGACTGCATGAACATAAGAGAGCTAGCCCATGCATTATGTTTGCAATTGAGGTGCTGCCTAAAAGACTACTTTCTTGAGGTGCCTGATCCTCATTTTCACTATAGCATTTGAATGGACACACCAGATGGATTGGGGACTATTGAGGTTAACTGGTGTGTTTAGTCCA
>NW_015226941.1:0-841 GCF_001447785.1 Gekko japonicus | reverse complement strand
ACAATAGCCTTCTAATTTGCCATAGGGTTTCACCATTCTATGGATTGTATCCTCCTATCACTCTTGTGTGCATTCCATTGATGCAAGACACATTCAGTTGCTGCAAGAGGCTCATGTGTTAATTGAGTGCACTGCCCTTAGCTGTGTTTAGTGGTAGGATATAACTTTGTGGCTCCAACATATAGGATTGAACCCTACAGAAGAGTGAGTGGAAAGAGCTCAGAGAGGCGGGTGTCCCCTATCTTGGCCTTCCTCCAGCAGCCTCTGCACGATTAGGGGAGTCTCTTAACAAAAGGCGCTGTCTCATAGGCTGTGATGAATAAGGAGAAACTAGGCAACATTTTCTCCCCCTTTTGCTAGTGGAGAATGCACGGTGGACTTAAGTTTTCTGTGTGCACAGGATGTAGATATGTTGTACTGATGAGTATGCCTGACCCTCAGCAGGGGAAGTGGGAAAGTGTCCAGGAAATTGCTGGGGAAGGAGGAGAAACTCGTTTTCTCTGGCTCAGATGGGAAACTGTGGAGTGACTGTGGGTGGAGTGGCAGATCTGGATTCTTCACCCACAACCACTATGGGGAGAGGGCAGGCCCGTGCACCACTTCCAAAACGGAACAGGGCACTTTGCTGTGGTGCACCAGCACCCCTTTCCCTTTAAAGGGCTTTTTGCCTTCCCTGGCTGAACCACCTGGTAGCTTTACAGTACAGCTCAGCTGGGAAAGGGAGGGGAACAGTGAGGTTACTTGCCACAGGTGGCCTGCCAAAAATCACCTTCCCACCGGTCTCCCTCCCTTCCCCAGGTATGGTCCCCAACTCTCCAGGAATTTCTACACTGGAGCTGTG
>NW_015226940.1:0-841 GCF_001447785.1 Gekko japonicus | reverse complement strand
GGGGGAAAAAAACTCTTAAAAGTCCATTTTGTTGCCAGACATTAAGACTACCCAGAAAACACCGAACTGTGCCAGATAGCGAAAACCATAGACCATTACAATAATAAATGTCTCACTATAGGATAAACAGTGTCCAATGCTGCTCCAGTCTAACAGCTCATAAAGTTATCTTTCCACTGGTGATGGGACCTTATCCTTGTAAGATTACAACAATCTTCATAGCTTCATGATGCTTTCCCTGCCTCTTCATGGTACATCTGGCAACAGTTTAAACACCATCCCACAAGCCAATTAGGACACTACATAAGCCGGTCTCTACTATTTTCTTTTATGAGGCTTTATAACTAGGGAAATACAGATGTCTCTCTCATATCTTCCAAATATAGAATATTGCTGTTGATGATATATTATTTTAGCTACTGCAATACACAACACAGTCTGTACCATGGTAGTAAAAGCACAATTAGAATAAACCATCTGCTGAAGAACATTGGACATATTTCTGATTTATTATTTGCACCCTTTGCAGGGAATCCAGTGTTATGAGTTAATATATCTGGATCGAGGCCGCCATACAAAGTTGAACTTCATATTGTATTTAAAATGTCAATACTAAATGATATCGAATGTGCATTTTACAGAAATACATTCTGGAAGGCAATTGTTTAAGGCATTTTAACCCACTTCTCTCCTCACAGACTCAAAGTCCATTCATATTTTACGTATAATAGCAAAGATAATTTTCAGGGAGCACCTGTGTTAGACTATCGTAGCCAACATGTTTAAGAGTCTGTGGCACCTTAAAAACTAACACATTTACAATGGCAAAATCTTAGAGGAT
>NW_015226939.1:0-841 GCF_001447785.1 Gekko japonicus | reverse complement strand
TCCTAACCACTACACCAAAGTGGCTCTTGGCATAAAATTCTCTTGGCGTAACCAGTGAAAAAGTATCTTGGCATAACCAACGAAAATTCTATTGAGCTCTCCCACGCACGCCTATTGATTACACACAACTAACCCGATTTGTTCCAGGTATGTATAAACATGGCCTCATCCTAAAAAAGAATGTGGAATAATCACATATTTTAATTTAATCACTGCTTTTGTTAATGCCATGTTACAAAAACTGCGCTGGCCTGACTCTCTCCTCCATCTTTCTCCCCGCCAATGTTAATCATTACAATTTACTGAATCCACATATGGGCTGAATTAGCTTTATCTCTCTACTTTCGAGGCAATATCGTACTCCTTGACCCACTTTCTCTGCAACTGAATATACTTCTCTCTTGCATTTTCAGCACTCGGCCCCCATGCCAGACTGGGACATGATGAAGGAGTTTAATGAATAAGGATTTTAGAAACCCATAGATTTGGCCAAGGTAAAGATTAATACTGGCAAGACGCCAAAAGGCAGTCTTATATACAGGAGAGACACTTACTGTAAATGTTTGGAGGGAAGAGGCTGCCCACCATTTCTCCTTGGGAAGCAAGAAAAATCCCCGTTCAAGAATAACACCAATCGCCAGGTGCCCAGGGGTGGGTTGGCCATTTCGCTTACAGGGAAGTTTCCTGGTGGGCCGCTACCTTAGAGAGATGCTGGTTGCCGGAAGCAAGTATAACCAAGCTCTAGCAACTCTGCCAAAGCCTCAGGTGCCGCTTGGCTCAGACCTCTCATCCGTCTGAGTTGTCTTTTCCAGCACTGCTGCCAGTTTTCAGGAGGAAGCAA
>NW_015226938.1:0-841 GCF_001447785.1 Gekko japonicus | reverse complement strand
GAGGAGAATTATAGCTTCGTGGCACTTTCTTCTTGTAAAGCATTGTAGCCCTGAGGTGGGCGATGATGATAACAACATCCTTAGGTGCTTGGATTCATCAGCTTTCCATCACCCAAAGGCACCTGACCATTTTACCACCCCCACTCTTCTGTCCTGAGCCCAACTTTATTGCCCTCTCTGTCTCCTTTCCTCAATTTAATCTTAACACAGCCCTGTAAAAGTAGGTTAGGCTGAGAGTGTGTTATTGAGTCAAGGTCACTCAGCAAGAATGTAACAGCTGCCACTAGGAATTATTTGCTCTACATTGCATTTTAGAACCTCCGATTTCTCCGCAATGCCTTGTGATTGTCCTTTTTTTGTCCTTTTTTTGCCTGTTCAGTTTACAATTGTAGCTAACAAAGACTGATTTAGCTAATTAGAACCTCTTTCCATTGCTTTCTTTCATAGTTCTAAATTATAACCCCAAATATATCCTTGTGTATAAACAGGATGTTTAGTTAGGGCTAGATAGGTGTATATGGAGGGATGCCCACACATATTATTCCCATTCCAGGGAATTTTGAATGTGAAGTGGACACCATGAAGATTGTGATCGTGTAATTACTGCAATTTTTTAAAATGTATAAATGCATAACCTCAATAAGAATGGCCTATTCACATAGGCATATATACACTGAGTCATAATATATGCAGTGATGCTATGCAAAACCTATACACAAGGGCAATATCTATTACTAATCCATCTTTACCTCTAATAGCAAAGTGGGGGGGTTGTGCTCTCCAGCAGGGCAGTGTGATAAGCCTCTTCCACAAACTGAGGGGACCCACACAGCCTCTGATG
>NW_015226937.1:0-841 GCF_001447785.1 Gekko japonicus | reverse complement strand
AAAAAATATACTAGAGGAATCTTCGGTTTTAGGATTCCTCTTTCAAAAGTAGGAAACATTCTGATTTCCAGGAGGTGAGGGAGGAGGAGAGCGCGGTTGTTTCTCTTCAAAGAGAAAACCGGCTGATGTAATTTCCCTTCACAATGAAGGATCATCCCTGCTTTTTGCAGACTGGATAAAGTCCACCCTTAATGGGTGACCGCGACAGGCAGCCAGTGTCTTTGTTCCTGTGCGGAACGCAAAAGAAAAACCCAGAATGATCTGCAGCAAAGGTGTTGCTGAAAAGATGTCTCTGTGGTATCCGAGAGGGACAACGTCGAAGGTCCTTAGCAGCATCTGCTGAGGATCCAGAGGGTTGAAGATGAGATCTGGCTTTCTGTTCAGGTTGTCCTTCCAAGAGAAGGGCTATTTTTGATGATGTAGTTTTGTATTAAACGTGCTTTAGTCTCCCCACACGCACACACACACACCCTTGGCGTGAACCCCTTTGCTTCCTAAATAGTAGCTATGTTACTGAGCATCCTGTAGTACATTTCTAGATGAACTTTTAAAAGTTATTATGATAACGTGTGGGACATTCCAGTTAGGTTTTGTCGCGTCCCCGTGCTTCTCTCACTTGAGAGAGATGTCAGTGCCTTTTGTAAAGGAAACGCTTGCTTGGGTATCTTTAATAAGGAGAAAGAACGGAGGGTCTGTAGATAGTCTATGATCTATGTGGGGTGCTTTTTTTAAAAAAAAGGAACAAAGCCACTGTGCGTTCATCACATGTGATGTTGAATATAATTTGAATTCCTTGGATGGAAATGCCAATAAAAAGATTCTTTTATTTATTTATTTATTT
>NW_015226936.1:0-841 GCF_001447785.1 Gekko japonicus | reverse complement strand
TAGATGGACTTTAATGGGTCTGTGCTTCCGCGACCGTTAATTACTGGCTTTTAAACTTAGTTTTTATATGGCGTTAAATGGTTGCTTCTTGATTCAATATGTTGCAAGCTGTCCTGAGCAATGTGAAAATGTAGGATTAGAAATGTTTACAACAAAGCCGGACAAACAGTAGTTTTCACTAACCAAGATGTTTGCTGCCTGCTGAAGAGGGGTTGCTTTGGCCTGATTTTCAGGTACCACACCCTGTATAAGCCGGCACCTTCCAAGAAAGCCCACAAGCGCCTCCTGACGAACCCAAAGGATCTCGAAGAGCACGTGAGGACTAAGGTCGAAATGTACTTCAGGCTTTCCAGCGGCACGGAGGAGCTGTTTGAAGATGCTGTGTCTATCAACGCTGACCAAGACCCCCAGACCGTCTTTGAGTATATAGAGAGCTATATTGTCAATCCGCTGCCAACCGACCCGACCTGGAAACCAAGAAAACAGTGCACATGCTAGCTCTGGCCCCATGGTAGGCAGTTCTGAGTGAGTACTAACACTAGCTCCGGATGGAAGCAGTTCTTTGAACCCCGTAGGCAGCAGGATGTTTTGGCTTGCAAGTTTTTTTCTGCTAAAAATCAAGAGGACACAGAAACATAAGCACTTCAACCCACTACACTCCCGCAGCACTCCCTTGAAGTAAGCAGGGTACCCTAAATGTCCTCTGAGTAGATTCTCCACCCCACCCCCTATTAATCGGATTTGCTTTTATTTCATTGCCCTTTGCAAGGGACATCAGAAGGGACTCAGGGGTCATTTCCTTCCGGAGCGCCGTGGAACGGCGCTCCGGCAGTAAGGAGCC
>NW_015226935.1:0-842 GCF_001447785.1 Gekko japonicus | reverse complement strand
AGGGGGTGGAGCCCGGGAGATTGGGGTTTGGGGTGGGGAGGGACCTTAGCCGGGTATAATGCCATAGAGTCCACTGCCCAAAGAAGCCATTTTCTCCAGGGGGACTGATCTTAGTTGTCTGGAAATCAAGTGTAATAGCAGGAGATCTCCAGGTGCCGCCTGGAGGATGGCGATCCT
The DNA here is from genome assembly GCF_001447785.1 of Gekko japonicus. NCBI lineage: Eukaryota > Metazoa > Chordata > Lepidosauria > Squamata > Gekkonidae > Gekko > Gekko japonicus. Next base: position 665 of record NW_015226935.1, on the reverse strand, counting down.
ATAACCTTTGACCAATCAATCTCCATCAGCCTAACCGATCTCACAGGGCTGTTGGGAGAATAGAATGGAAGAAGGGAGAATCATGTGCAACATCCCGATGTCTTCAGGGAAAGGGTGGGATAAAATGAGCGAGACAGTTGATTGGGATTTATCCCTGGGAGAGCGCTGCACTCCTCAGACAGCAATCTGCTGGTGGTCCCCCAGCCCAAGAGACATCCGGCTCTCCTCAACCTGGTGGAACTCTCTGCCGGAGAACATCCGTGCCCTGTGGGATCTGAGGCGATTCCGCAGGGCCTGCAAGGTGGAGACATTCTGTTAGGCTTTTGGTTGAGGACAGCGATGGTTCCATCCTGGTTGGCACCGTCCTCTGTTATTTACATTTACCTTGCCCTCTTCCCTCCTGCCCACGAAGTAGAGGGCAGTTGGAACTGGGACTGACGATTTATTCACCGTCTGATTGTGGGAATGTTTTATTAATGTTTTGATTGATTTTATCTTGTTGCTTTTTTATGGGAACTGTGCCATGGCAGGGATTGGGCAATTCACAATAATAACAATTATTATAATTATCATCATCAACAACAACAACATGGTTCCCTGACCTGGACAGTCCAAGCTTGCCTGACATCAGAAGCTCAGCCATGTCGGCCCTGGTGAGTTTGTTT
>NW_015226934.1:0-841 GCF_001447785.1 Gekko japonicus | reverse complement strand
CTCCTGAGCCACAGTTTAGCCACCCCTGGCTTAGAGGGTGGACCTGAACAGGGACTCGTGTGGGGGCAGAGCTTGGTGCTCTTTGAAGTTGTTTGTTCCATCGGGTTGCTTCTGATTTGTCGGCTACAGCTGCAAAAGGCAGTCAAGATGGAAGCCGGGTGCGTGCATGAGACGTATCCGGTCTCCTGTCTCAAAAGCAAAGTACCAAAGTGAGCCAGGTTGTGTACATTAAAAACACTTCATTTAAATTCCATGGGAAGGCCTAATCAAGCGAGCCTCGCCAAAGCAAACCCGCCTTGCGCCTGGAGAGCCTGCTCTGCCCCGGCCGGGCTGGTGTTTTGCATTCACGCCGCTTTTTCTAATATCAGGATACATAGATGCCGGCCTTGCAAATTGCCTCCGCCTGCCCGCTGAACTGGCAGAAATTGTTAATGGGTTTAGCGTGTTTTGCCTCGAAGGAAAGGGATCAGCAGCACTCCGGAGACTCACGGACCCCCTCGTCAAAATTATATGTTGTATCTCGGTTTTGAATCGACTAGCACGGAGAGGAGTTGTCATATTAGACAGAAAGGGAGAGGCGTCAGTGATGGCTTTGAAACGGTAAAGTATCCCCCCCCCCCGGTGGGTTCGGATGAATGTGCATGGGGAGGGGGTGACCAGTCACCTTCGTATGGCGGAGCAGACATACAACGTGTGCTCTCCAGAGATTCCAGGAGGGGACAGACTCCGTACCAGCGGTGGAAATGAAATAATTTTAGGGTAGCCGGCTTTGGATTGAATTGATCTCTGTCTCCCAGAGATGTTATAATCTGAGGAGACCTCCAGCTCCCACCTGGAGGTT
>NW_015226933.1:0-842 GCF_001447785.1 Gekko japonicus | reverse complement strand
ATTTCACTCCAAGTTATTCAACTGCACCTTTAAATCAGGGCTTCAAGTATTAATATTTCTTTCTCTATAAAAAGCCAGTTTTGGAGGGCCCAGTCACAAGTTGCATTTCCCTTGGGGAAGTTCCTGAGACAGGTGGAGAGGTGCATTGAACGTCCCAAGCATAGGAGGGCCTGATTCAGATTAGGACCATGGCATGTGAATAGGGGAAACTTAGACCTCTCCCCCACTGGTATTTCCCAAACCTGAAATTGCCCCAGGGGGTATATTTTGACCCACTGAGGGTTTCCCATCTACTGACAAGCTACATGCGATGTTTCCACAACAGGGCAAACAGCGGGTAAAGATATGTGAAACCCTTCCGACAAACATCACCAGTCCTAGTGAAACCTCTTTAGCTTCCCTCAAAATGTCTTCAAGTTTTCGTCCGAGCAGAAATTCAAATTTACTTGTGTTTCAGGTACACTTGATGGCCTTTGTAACTTTGGTCCAAGCAAAGTCAGACCACAATAGTTAGTGACCATGAAGTTTGCAGATTAAAGTGGCTGTTTTCTGTGAGGATACCTCAGATTAAGGACACATTGTAAATTTATGATAGAGTGGAAAGGATTCCAGAAGTTGAAGAACCATACAGCTGGATCCAAAGATACCATTCAATTCATAGCAGAGGCATTCCATGACCATAACTGGAAGCACACCTTCTGTAATACAACCCCATGGTTTGAATCGAACCCATAGCATCATAAGACTTCCTGTGCAATCCTTTTTTCAGCGTAATTCTATCTGCTTATAATTCTATGTTAATTATCAAATTCTAGGAATACATGCAACAGAAAATAAGCAAG
>NW_015226932.1:0-842 GCF_001447785.1 Gekko japonicus | reverse complement strand
AATAGAAAATGGCATTTGATTCTCTGAGTCGGTTTTGACTTTTTGGTCACCCAGAGATATGGCACTAATGAAGCTAAATTAACATCCACTGTTTTGAATAGTCTTCTGCCACAATAAGTCCCAGCTGAACTGTCTCTGGAAAAACTTAAAATGCAAAGTAACTTTTTTTTTCTGGTTAAATAAATAAATTATAAACTGTTGGAAACTGTATTTAACTTATTCCTAGTTATATATTTTACCCGCAAGTGCTTTTCCACTGTTATGGCTGACTCAGCCTTTACTAGCATTTACGCTTAGTACAAACATACTTATACAAAACCTTTTTCCTCTTTATTTGTGATTTCTTATGCCAGACCCCTTATTCACATTTTTAAAACTCTAATTCTAAAAATTAATCCATCTCCTTTCCCTGTCCACCACTGCTGGATCAGCATCTTAAAAATGTATGATCTATTGCTCAGTGCAGGCATGGTAGACCTACCGCATATGACAGTATTAAAAGCTAGTAGCTATTACTGGTAGGACTCTACTTTCAGACAATATGTCTGTAAATAATAGATCCTGAGGACAAGGAACAGAGTAGGGCTGATGCCTGAATCCCAAAGTGCAATCTTCCCAGAGGAATCTGGTAGGCACCACTGAATATATAGGGCTGGATCTTATGACTCCCTTCCACTAAGTTTGATCCTATTAGTCCCTTCTGCCAAGTCTTCCTTTAACAGAGAAAGATTTCATTCAACACTGAAAAACCTTTCTCCATCGGAGGAAGTTTTACTAGTTGACAGTCAAAAGATCCAACTTAGCTGACATTTCACAAGTATATTGTAGGGTTTGCCAAGTGA
>NW_015226931.1:0-842 GCF_001447785.1 Gekko japonicus | reverse complement strand
CCGGAAAAAATAGATCACTACCTGTTTGACGTTGGACATGCCTGTCATATTCGGTAAGAGAAGAAAGGCATTTTACCTGAAGTAAATGAGCAATGGTGCTCTGTCCCATAGTTTGATTCATGGCATTTGATGCTGACATTGTTCCATTTATAAATGGTGAGAGGACTCGCGTGGGCCATACGTCTGGTCCCTCCCTGCATGAAAATCGTTGCAGATTTTTGATAGCGATTTTGCCGTCTGTGTTTTTTCTCCTTCCTCTTCCCAGCGGAATTCCTTTAGTTGCAGCCCGGCTTAAGTGGCGTTACAGTGATGCTTTGAAAAGAACACGTCCATTCATCTAGTTTGCCTGTAATTCCGTTCAGCTTAAAGCCTTTGGCCGCTTTCTCGTCTGGTTGGAGACAAATTCAGGTTCAACCGAAATCAGGGCACCGGAGACATGAATATACACCATATCTTTGTTCATCTCAAATGTTTACAGGGTCCCGCATCCTGAATTACCTTCAGACAGGTTAGGGAGCGTTATGTAAGACGCAGCAGGGCGGGAGGTCCATCTGTGTATTACATATGCTCCTGGATGAGAAGGAGTGCCATACTGTAGACTGTTTGGCAGAGAGTTCCTATAAGGGTGAAGACAGATGTAGCGTTTTAACGGTGGTCACTACGGGCTCTTTACCCGCACCGTGACCTCACATTCACCTCTTGCGTTACAAACACGCATATCAGCAACACGAACTCTGAACTGGCAGCCTTGCTTCCTGGACCAAGGAGGTGCATTCTCCCATTGTCTGTCTGTATTTGCAACGTAAACATTTAAAAACAGAGCCGACATTGTTTTAGGGATT
>NW_015226930.1:0-842 GCF_001447785.1 Gekko japonicus | reverse complement strand
TGCACGTGCACACAATGTGTAGCTACCCTAAAAGGTTACAGAATTACAGAGATTCTGTATAGCGGTATTTAATCTTGGAACTGGAAAATGTCGTTAGGGAAACTAAATGGAAAGGGAGGGGAAACTAATCAGAAACTGAACACAGCATGCCAGCAGAGGCCTAAAAAGAGTCAAGGAAAGTGATAAGAGAATCTGATATTTAGGACCTATTCATCTCAAAGGCACCCACAGGGAAAAACCAGTCAGATCCCTACTTCTAGCAAGATCGGTCAGTATTTGACACACCACTGCAAGACAGAGAGACAGACAGACAAACAAAGAGACAAAGCTTTCTGAGCTTTCTTAATGGCATGTCAAAAGCCAGTCTTGTCTGATTTTAACATAAAAATTGGTTGAAATTATTGTGCAAGTAAAGCCTCAATATCTTTCCGAATAAACAAGGAACTCATACATCTAGGGAATAAGTTTATGAATCACTGCTGACTCATATGTCACAAAAGATACAGGGAAGGAGGAAATCCTTGAGGTATCTGTAGATAAACCCCCATTTTCCCCCTCCGTTTAAAAAACAACAACAAAACCACTTTGATCTGAAAAATGTGTTAAGAAACCAGTGGAATAAAATGACTCATCCAAACTCATGTCCAGTGGGGAGTTTGCAGATTTGTCTTCTAAACTTTTCTGTACTTCCAGCAACTTTCTGGTGAATTGCAGTGGCCTTGCAGCAGTTTTACAGATGTTGAGGCTCAGGTCCTCTCTGTTAGAAAGATGCAAGCGTCTTTTGGCTTTTAACAAATCTCATCTTCCATATGTCATAGGTGTTCAGGCTACAGACTTTTTTT
>NW_015226929.1:0-842 GCF_001447785.1 Gekko japonicus | reverse complement strand
TCCTAACCACTACACCAAACTGGAAAGAATCTTAAAAGATGCTGATTGTAATAAACTTTCATGAGGGGTCCTTGTAATTTTTGATCTCCTTTCACCTTCATTATATTCTCCTACTACAAGGCATACAAAATTAAAATGACAGAGGGGGGAATAACCCCCCCAGAAGTTCTTAAGAATCCTCCTCAAGTACTGGTGACACCATAAAGTCAACTTTCGACGCATTCCCATATTACTTTTCTACACAGCGTGCCAAAGCTCAGTCAACAAATGTGTTCCAAATCAGGTCTATTTTTACTAGGGAGAAGCCTCAAGTGAGAGTCAGAAAATATTTGCCTCGGAGATTTACATGAAGGGTTGACTGTGCCTCAAAAGTAGCCGAGACCGAATGCTTTGCTGAATCATGACGTACGCAGAGAGAGAAAGGCGTTAAAAAAGAGAGAGAGAGAAAGCCTAATAAAATGGAATAGATCTAGTTCAGGAAGTCTCTTGATACTATCTTGTAATTTTGTTCACCAACAGCCTTTATTTAAAGCCAGATCCCATGAGTCTGTTTGTAATGAGCTGAAAGTGCAGAGATAAGCAGTTATTTCAGGAAATTGTGGCTCCCCATCGATGTATATTTCGCAGAGGCTGTATATCTTAATTGAAGTGAAACGAGCATTGGACCCTCGGGTTTCTTTTTAGGTCTAGCGAGGCATTAAATAGCCCGGAAGCAAAAAAAGATTAGGGAGAGAAGAAAGCCACATTAACTCCATTGCTTCAGTGGTGGGCACCAAAAACTCCAGTCAACTTGTGTCGAAATGGTAAACATCAGTTTCCAAGGAGATGGGTCCAGATCAATG
>NW_015226928.1:0-842 GCF_001447785.1 Gekko japonicus | reverse complement strand
TATCCAGCTGAGGTCCCTCTTTTCTCCAAAACCTGCCCTCCCAGGCTCTTCTCCCCAATCTCCAACGATTTCCCAGCCCAGAGTTGGCAACCATAGCCCAGTTCTAATTTGGTGGCTGCAAATTGCCATTCCATTTCGCAGCTTGTCAATTTTTCCTTTAGATGCAAACGTGACACCCCTGTCTTAACTGCCCTCGGGTCTATATTTTGGCTGTGGGCAAGAAACCATAGAGGGTCACATAAAATAATCTGGCTCTTCTCAAATGCCTCTCGAGGGTGGGTCCTGCCCACCCAGACCTCTCGCTTGCCCTTGAAATGGCTGTAGATAAGTGCCACCTGTAAATATGCCCTCCGTGTTCTTCCTGGCTCTCGCTTCCCCTGTGATTCACACAACAGCTGTGAGAAGAGAGCTGCCATAGGAAACCGTTTAAAAGCAATCTCCTTGCTGCGGCTGTTCCGTGCGTTTGGAGCCTCTTATGGAAGAGCCAATGCTAATTTCATCTCTTTCTGAAGCGTAAAAAGACAGGGGGAGTCCTTGCAAAACAGCTGGATTATTATTAACAATGTTCTGAGTCCACCACAGGCGCTTCCCTCATGTACGTACCCCCCACCATGACACACAGGAAATAAAGAAACATCCTTGCATGCATCGTTAACACTTTTTTCTACCACCAAGGACTGCTGTTCGAGATGATTCCATCCCCACCATTATAAATTTGCTGAAACCTGCTCTCCATCTACCGTACATTGTGTTTGTTGTTGCTGCGATGGATTCAGAATCAGAGTGCGTTAGTAAACTGAACCTGCGTTTCATTTGGGGAAGAACCAGAGGTCATTTCGGGG
>NW_015226927.1:0-842 GCF_001447785.1 Gekko japonicus | reverse complement strand
CTGCTTTATAGAACTGGTAACATAGGGTCAGATTTGTAGGGTTATTGTAATGGAGTTTCTGAACAAATGATGACAGAAAGTTGTTGCCCTTTTCTTGGGCTTGTTTTTCAAAATGGTTACAGTGTATATGGCAGCAACTTTATTAAATGGCATTTTTCAGAGCAAGAATATCCATGCAGAGCATGGCTTAGAGGTGACCTACACAGTATCCTCACAATCTCCCCTCTGCTTTGACATCTGTGAGCAAACCACATGAGCAACAAATGCAAAATTGTTTCAAAAGCTAAGCGAGAACCCACTACATTCTGTTCTTCACTGCTGGTGACTGTCAGTTTAAGTTGCTATCTTTTCTAAGTACAAGGAGTATACTCTACAGTAATTCCAAAGAGCTGTGTACATTCATACTAAAATGGGCCTCCTTTTCTATGACAGAAACTTCAAAGAACAGTTTGGCAATGAGATACACAGTCCACCTCCAGCAAGATACTTTGCATCAGCTATTACCAAAGGGATGAATGCCCTCAGAGTGCTGCGCTGGTCATTAAAAGTGGAGGTTGCTTCTTTCCTTTACCTTTGCAGGTGAGCTCAGGTGTGTTAATTACTCCATTAATGGCAGCCTGAGCAGCAGCATTTTGTTTCTTCAGTAGCTCGATGGTTTTTCTTAACTCGTTCAGTTCTGAATCCTGAAGCACAAAAAATAACTAATGTTGTTTGTGAATTCTCCAAGGGATGGCCACACAGTCAGACAAGAAGGGTGAGGACAGTACAGTTAATAAACTGGATAAATGTGGAATGGATACTTCAAGGTATGTTCAAATCCAGAACCTGAGCAGTAGTCCATT
>NW_015226926.1:0-842 GCF_001447785.1 Gekko japonicus | reverse complement strand
GGGTACTACCAAGGAAAGACAGAGTTGAGTTACAAAGTAGGGTTTGGATGCTGTGTGTGGGAACAAACAAGGAGAGACAGAAACACTAAACCACCACATACCCCCTGATTTCCAGTTTGATTTTTTTCAGGAGGGGATCTATAGAACACTTAATCTGCCTAGTGAACAAGGCTGGCCCTGCTCCCAGCAACTGTAAAAATTACAAAAGGTTTGGTGGAACCAGCTGTGATTTGTGTTACACACTGCAGACTTGGTAGCACATGACCACTGCTCCGCACTACTAATGCTAGGCCTATGAAATGGCCGGCCTCTTTGAATGGAAAAGTTGCAGAATGTGGCCATGAAGTGATCATACAGGCAAGATTTGTGTAGAGCAGCATACTGGCACACTCTATTTTTTTAGACCAAAAAAATCAGGTTTAATTACTGCTAATCAAACTGAAAACTTATATGGCGTTTATTTAGAGCACTTTAGCCTGTTTTTCTCTAAAATTGGGTTACAATGAATACACAATATTTAAAATCATGATACATAAGGTGCCTTGAACCAGGTGAAACGGAAAATAGAAATAAATTAATAAACTAAAAATGTACAAGGAAAATCTCAGTAAACCAAACAGCAGATAGTAACATAACACCTCAGAAACATTTCAGCATCAATGTCAAAAGCCCTGTGGAATAAATCTCAACAATGTGGAACCCTATTCCACAAAGCCGAGGCAATCACTGAAAGAGCTGTTGACCAATGACCAATCAGTGTTGGCCTCGATTTGTTTAAATATTCAACGAACTGTAGCTTGTGAATTCAGACGTCAAAACAAACCACCATTAGCACAAACTGT
>NW_015226925.1:0-842 GCF_001447785.1 Gekko japonicus | reverse complement strand
GTGGCCCCAATCTGTGGGTTTAGCTATCTACAAATTGGTCCACACTTGGGAAATGGATATATAGATGTGTCTAAAGAAGTGAGCTGCGGCTCACAAAAACTTGTGCTGTAATAAATTGTGTCACATTTTTAAGGTGCCCTTGTACCCCTGTTTTATTTTGCTATGGACTAACATGGTTAACTATTCAGAATCTGCATAACTAAGTGAGTTTGCAGGTGCTAGTGTCTGTTTCCTCCACAAAGGTTACGTGGGAAGAGCCTTGATTCTGTCTTGTGTTGGTGTTGCGGCTGTGGTATCTCAGTGTGTAGGATGCTTCCACGTGTGCTTCCACACCAGGGAGTTCTACTGTCCTCAGCATGTCATCAGTGCAAACTTTTCTCAATTTGTACTTGCAACAGAAATTCCACATAGCACATTGTAGGAGTCTCCCCATTCACACCAAGCACACATTACCGTCATTCCCCTTCCTCCACTGCTTTTGGTCCTCCATCATGAATCCCCACTATTTTCCCCTTTTAAATCATTTGGGGGCACACAGATACTGCTGAAGAGGAATTGCACAGCAATACAGCAACACAAGCCATTCTGCATATTTACATGGTGCTGATCAGGAATAATGCAAAACCGTAAGCCTCCCCCCCCCTTGTGTTTCCCTACCCATCATAGCACACATTCTCCCTCCTTAATAAACAATCTCCCCTCTCTTGAGTTTGCTACATTTCGGTGCTGGGCAGGAGACTGTGGGTTGCCCCTGCTTCAGGATTAATTAGCACTGGGAAACTCATGTGGTAACACTCCCCCTTCTTAATGAACTAGCTCCATTCTCCCAAATTCAGGGCTAC
>NW_015226924.1:0-868 GCF_001447785.1 Gekko japonicus | reverse complement strand
GAAAATCTTGCCTCCAAGGGAGGAAAGTGGACGGGGTCTGTCACATGAACAATTAATACCCAAAGGGTAGCCACATGACTAGCACATCTTTTATTATGCCTGATTTCCTAGAAACCATGTCCACAAGTTACAGTGAATGCAGGTGCAATCCATATACTGTGTACACTTGATTTTTCTTTATATGTGTGTTGAATCATTCTCATGTTACATTCAACTCTTGTACAGCTGAAGTTGTGATTGAAATCACACATTTACCCAGGGTCTGGTGCCTAGTTTCATTTGTAAAGTAAAAGCGTATTATCTCTTACAAACCGGTGTACATGCAAACAATGTGTAACCAAGGCTAGACTCACAAACAATGTTCCCTCTAAACTGTGGAGTCTTGTGAGCAAAAATTCTTCTTTGTGAGCTACTGGCATTAAAGTTGTGAGCAAGCAATTTGGCTACTGCATATATTAGTTTGCTGTGGAGCCATCCTTCCTGAGCTAAGACAAAAATATGTGAGCTGGAGGCTAAAAACTGTGAGCTAGCTCACACTAACTCAGCTTAGAGGGAACACTGCTCACAAAGTGTGACCAAGGTTAGACTCACAAAAGGTGATAGTTCAGTCTCCTTTTACAAAGAGATACCATTGTATTTTTGAGTCTCCACAGATCTACAAGATCTGAGCCACAATGTAGTACAAGAGGAGACAGAATAGAGCAAATGGTTCCAGATGAATGAGCAATTGTTGTTATAGCTCCAGTTCAAGTAAGTGATAGAACACCTATTACCATATTGGCAAGAGCCACCATTTGTTTGTAAGTATTGGACAGACTGCTGCTTGTTACACATGCTTTTTCAAATTCTAACTCCATTGAATGCCATA
>NW_015226923.1:0-842 GCF_001447785.1 Gekko japonicus | reverse complement strand
GGGGGGGGCTTCCATTTGCAGTATTATTGTTATTCATCTTGTACAGAAGATTGGAGAGTACAAATGCTTTCCAATTACGATCTCACATCTCAGTACTGTTCCTCCAATGGCTGCCCCTGTCAGTGCATTTATAACAGCATACTGGCATCGTCTGCTGTTTTCTGTCTTTGCTCTGCCTTAAATAATAGTGAACATTTCCCCTCTTCTGAAGTTTAAAAGTTTCTTTTTAAGAGGGAGCAGATACTGCATAGGTAAAAAGAAAAAAAAACAGCAAAAAATGAAAAGATATGTAAAGGAGAAAGAAAAGGACCTTTGGAAACTTTTATAAGAATGGCATTAAGCTGAACTCATTTGCTTATTAAGATAAGCTGCCGTCTCAAAACAGAAAGGAGCGTCCTGGGTTTATACTTACTGCACAGCCATCATGTAGGGCTTTGATGTAAGGATTGTTGTCATAAGACATCTCTTCATCGTTTGAGCCTAAGAACCTTAGTGCTTTGTCGTAGCTGTCAGAAGAAGCTTCATGCCAGGCCACTGACTGATGACAGTTGTAAGTGAAGTTCTGTCGGGCGGAGGCACTCAGTAGTTTAAGGAATGTCATTTGGACCATATTAATGGAATTGCCTTCAGCATCCACGTATGAAAGCTGAAGAAATTGAAAAGCAAACAAAACAGACCCATAAACAGGCAAATAAGCATGTGCTGGATTCTCCTTTCAAAGTGCAAAACAAGATTATATTTGACACAAGTACACATTAGCAGGACTCTTCTAAATCAGCTGACACAACCCACTTTGTTGTCCTATTAAGAATGCAGGCAAGCTATGAATCAGTAAAGAGATG
>NW_015226922.1:0-842 GCF_001447785.1 Gekko japonicus | reverse complement strand
CTCCCATCCAAGGACTAACCAGGGCTTAACCTGCTGAGCTTCCAAGGTGGCCTGGACCATCCAGGTCAACTTTTCTCCCCAACATCATGGGGGAAGGGGGAGGGAAGGAAGGAGATAATTCAAAAGCAAAATAAACAGGCATGAACACATCAAGGAAAAAATGATGATTTATTCCAGGTGTCGAAATCTACGGGGATATCTTTCAGCTTCCTGAAATCTCTGTTTCTTTGGACGGGACAGCCGAGATCTCCTGTAACCACACCGTCTCTGGATACAATGGGCTCTTCTGGTACAAGCACAGCCCCGACACAGCCCTTCGCTCCATCATCTTTACTTACCTTGAGGCAGTGAAAGAGGGACGGTTGACGATGGAGGTGGACAAGCCCAACCTGGCTACGAAGCTCTCCATCAGCCAGGTGGAGATAGAGGACTCTGCTGTCTACTATTGTGCTGTGAGTGACACAGTGGTGAGGAAGGCGAGGGGACCAGAGCAGAAACCAACAGGGGGAGTGTCTTAAGTCCTCTGAGCTGTAGGTTCGTTTTCTGCTGGAGATGCATTCCAGGGGCATGCTCAACGACACTTCCACATCTCCAGATAGTTTCCCTGTAGTTGATACCTGTGTTGGACATCTGGTGACGTTTGAAATACAATATCAATATCGTATCCCTGATTGCAATATTCAACAGAGCAGACCAACACGGCCATGCACTTGAATCTATCTTCATGCAATATTCAAGAGTTAGCTTTCAGTGTTCTGGAACAAAATTTGAGTTCAGTGGTGCCTTTCAGACCCACAAAGTTTTACTCAAGGTCAGTGTTCCCTCTAAGATGAGTCGGTGTG
>NW_015226921.1:0-842 GCF_001447785.1 Gekko japonicus | reverse complement strand
GCTTCATGGAAGAATGGGGATTTGAACTCCCAGCTCTTAGTCCCACACGTTAACCCCCACAATCCATTGGCTCTTTATTATTTTCCCGAGGAAGGAAGGCTCACTTCCAAACGTCGTAAGCTCCATTCAGATCACATTTTGTACCACCATTTCCAGTTTTTATCTTTTGCTTTCTTCTCTGCTGGAAGAAAGCCTTAACCCTGGAGTATCATCTTTAACCTCCGTTCCTTCATTATAATTGAAACGCTGAAGGAAAAAAAGTATGAAAAGGCGGGAGAAATTGCGCATTCCGACACAATGATGTAGTGGCAGGGAATTGTTATGAAGATGGACGGCAGAAAGGTTCTTATGGGGTTTAACATTTTCCAGCGCTGCTTGAGCCGAGTTTTAAGAACCTGCGACAGCGTGCCGAGCTCTTTGACATCATTTGAATCATTAGTTTATGAGGCACAAAGCAGCAGATGCGTGCGTGTGGAACAGGATGAAGATATGAGAAATTATTTTCTTGATAATGGACAAGAGGGGTAAGGCATTGTATTCCAAGTCATTGCTGGAAATAGATTTGGATAAATTCCAAACATTTACTCTGTCTGGATTTACCAGAAACTTTAACAGAAAGATCGATGTTGAGGGTACAGGACACCTTAGGGTGAAGAGAGAGCAACGTTTTAAGCGTGGCAGAATTGGCTCAATAGCCTCATCTCTGCCTACCAAATTTGTGGTTCCCCCCGCCCCCCACTGCTCTGAGTTGAAAAGCATAGTTCTGCAGGACTTGGGAGTGTTTGAAGTTGAATCAGGAAAAATCTGATAGGGGTTGATACCTATTGGCCAGTGTCCATATC
>NW_015226920.1:0-842 GCF_001447785.1 Gekko japonicus | reverse complement strand
TCCATGATGGGAAGAAAATCAAAATGGAGGCAGTCTTGTAATAATGTGTGCATTTGCTAATGTAGAAGAAGGAGAAAAAAATACAAATACACCGAAGGAACTGAATGCTTTGGCAAGGTAGAAATGTGCAGCACTCTATACAGAAACAGGACCAAATCTGGAGATAAATTTGGATGAGGAGAAGTTTCAGAAGCATTCCCAAAGTGGTCAGACAGAACGTACTTGTTCAATTTTAGTTTACTAGCTCTATTTGCCAAATATCTTCTGGTCATGTGACAGTGCTGGTTTGCACCTATGAATCCTTAAATATTGTGGTCCAAGTATATCCATGCAAGAACCTTCCTATGATTTAAAGTCAGTGAGTGGGAGTATTGTGCTACTATTCTGGTTTATGTGTGGAGATCTCTGGGAAAGGTTATATTGAGGAAGATGCATGTAGCTCTTCGTATTCTTTTACAGAGAGCTTCAAAATGAATCCTCCAAGCTGTTGGTCTTGGATGAAGTTTCTGCAGCTGTCTGTCTTTCCTCATTTTATAAGTTGGTAGACGGAAGGTCAGGGAATGTTCCTGGAAGTACCAACTGATCTCCGTTTTGTTGTTTTTTAAATAATTTATTTTTACTGATTTTTTTTAAAAAGACAATAAAAATAAAGGAATTAGAAGAAAAAAGAGAAAAAGAAAAGAAATATAAAGAAAAGGCTTCCAATTTTCTCTGCAGCAAATACAAGTGTGATTACAACATTATCTTTTACTGCATAGTTATATAGCAAAGTTATCTTTTTTCTACTGTCTACTTTTTTTCTTTTTCTTTTTCTTTTATCCCCTGAGAACAGGGTAGCTTTA
>NW_015226919.1:0-842 GCF_001447785.1 Gekko japonicus | reverse complement strand
TTTTGCTTCTAATTCCTGTTGTCCTTGGAAGAAAAGGAATAATCTAAGTTTATCGTCAGTACAAAACAAGAGTTGAAGGGATACAATTGTGATTGTGTACAGATCCAGCTTCTATTACACCACACAGACATCATTATTGTATGATGGAATACCTATCACCCCCCCACCCACCTATTACCCCCTGCTTCTGTATTTTTTATGTTTGTGTTTCACTTCTATGGTTATTTCCAGCAACAGTAAGGATTCTAATTTGTACTGGTCATTGTAATACAAATTAGAATCTTCCCTCCATCTGTATGAAAGGAGTGAAATGGCATGCAATTGTAAATTAGTCTGGCATAACTGCTGCCCCTGTTTCCCTATTCACAACCCATAGTGTAAATTATATCCTGGTTTAGCATGTGAGCTTGTGTTGGAAATGTAGAAAAGTTATTCTTTCTCTCAGGATTGTCAATTCATCCATATATTTAGAGGGCTAACCGTTTGCTAAATGATCTTGAGGATACCACCATAGAGTTGAAAACTTTTCTTTTGCAGTTCTTCACCCTCTTTTACATCCTGATTGTGACTGGGCTATGAAATCATGGTTGAAATATGTCAGTACGTTAATAAATGAACTTGAGTGAGTGTAGTTGATGTATAGGTGTGTACTTTTTGAACCACAGTGCATTGTGCAGTAAATGCAAAGTTTGTACAGTCTGTACATTATTTGTTTACCTTGTATATTATGGTTTTCAAGACTCGTGCAACAATGAAATAAACAGTAACTCCTCTATATAAACCTTAATGTATAACATAGGACAACTGCCCATATTTTAAAAGTCTGCCCCCTTGTGGCACTT
>NW_015226918.1:0-842 GCF_001447785.1 Gekko japonicus | reverse complement strand
GCTACCAGTAGAAGCCCTTATTAAAAGGTCTACTAGTTGACATTTTGTTTTTGTTTTTGTTTTTTTCAGAGCAAACTGATAATGTTATGTCAACGAGAAGAATTTTACTAGTTGGTTGATGATGATGAGGAGGAGCAGCAGCAGCAGCAATGGAAGAGCTTTGTTTGTTGTTAGAGCACAGCCTGGAGTCACTTGTGTTCAGCTTTGATCCAGTCACCCAAGGAGCACTATGGAAGGAGATACGGGTGATGTTTTCTCCTGGAGTGTCTCCTGGAGCCAGATCAAAGCCAAAGTTGTGGCCCCATCAGGCCATCACTTTCAGTGCAGTCTAAGACCACTTGGTTTCAATGACCACCAGCATCACGTTGTAGGAGGCAGCAGAGGAGATATTTGTGCTTCTGAGCAAGCATGGCCAATTCATAATTGCACCTGGAGAGTTGTTATTGTGGGGAAGAGAGAGTTTTGTATTGCATTTTTAATAGGGGTTCATTAACAGCAACCTGACGTGACTGTATTTGAGAGGAAGAGGGGGTAGGGGTAGGAAGAAAAGGGAGGAAAACAGCTTTATTGCTCTCGTCCCTTTAGCTGCTTTTCATAACCCCCTTCCCACCAAAAGGCTGGCCCAAGCTAGTGAGGCAGCTCAAATGTTGAGGACTGGCATGGTCGGCCCTCAGCAGCCATCAAAGAGATAGCTCCTAGACGCCCTCTGTGCCCTCGACCTAAGCAGGCTCCTTGGTTTACTGAGGAGCTGCGGTTGATGAAATGATGACTTAGATGACTAGAGAGATGGTGGTGGTGCACTCATGATGAAGAAACAAGAGCATCTAATAGGAAGTTTATGA
>NW_015226917.1:0-842 GCF_001447785.1 Gekko japonicus | reverse complement strand
CATCTGAAATCCTCTCCCTCTTTCTATCAACAACAGTTGTAACTACAATATTTGATGGAATTTTCATTTTTGCCAGGATGTAGCAGTGACCCACATCTTCCTCGGAGGTAAAACATGAAAGGTGTTTCTTCTTTCCCCCCGGAACACATAAAGCCACCTTAGACTAAATGAGACCATTGTTCTTTGAAGGTCAATCTCATCTAGAAATAAGATGCCGGTGATGAAATCTTCATAGTTTGAACCGGGATAATTTTAACACATTCTAATTGTGTGTTTTTTCTCCCCCTAACTATTCTCTATCATCTCCTGGAATTTTGATAATTCAGGACCTGGGCACCAGTAAGAATCCATCTACTTGGAGATAGATACCTGGACTACATGTTCATTGTTCAAAGCATCAGGAAGAAGCCACTGAATGTTTATGGAACATTCCATCTGCTCATACGTCCCAGCCTATCCATGCCTTCAGTCTTGAACATCAGAGAAAACAGGAACGGGATTATCTTTCAACTCCATTGCCCCCAAACAGTTAAGAAAACTGGTGACAGAAGTTTTGTTCATATTAGTGAACAAGTCAGAAATAATAAAGACAAAATTTGAAATGCTTGGCTATTGGTTGCCTGCTGATGATTTCACTTAAAATTTCTGATACCAAAAAATATGGACTATCTGTTAAGCTACTTTTTAAACACTGATGTTCAAAGAACCACCACACTTCTGTAGTTTTGAAGTCGTGCTAATTAAATCATGTTTAAAACATCTTCCATAATGCAATATTCATGCCTGGGCTCATAGAAACCACTTAGACACCGACGAGATTTAAAGAGAGAGAAAGAAGTTCC
>NW_015226916.1:0-842 GCF_001447785.1 Gekko japonicus | reverse complement strand
CCTTCACATCTCTAATTGAGTCCATTCCTCTCCCGTCGGGTCTTCCTCTTTTTCTCTTGCCTTCCACGTCTGACATTATTGTCTTTTCTGGTGAGTCTTGATGTCCTCCAAGGATAAGCGTGCAGGTGTCGAAACATTTTGGGGAAACTGGCGAACGCATTCCAGGCAGAAGAGGCAAGAGGGAAAAGGATTAAGATGTGTGATAGATTGGGGCCAACAGTGAGCAGCCCATGAGGAGGGAAGGAAGGCAGTACCTTCCCCATGGGTTTCTCCCTGGGTTGCCAACCTCTGGGCGAGCTCTGGCAGTCTTCTGGAATTGCAAATAATCTCCAAACTACAGAGATCTGTTCCCCTCTGGGGAAAATAGCGGCTTTGGAGGGTGGACTCTACTGCGTCATACCCCAATGAGGTCCCTCCCCAGTCTCCATCCCCAAGTCTCCAGGAAACTGCCAGCCTGGAGTTGGCAACCCCACTTTCTTCACAGCAGCTGAGGCTTAGGTACTTTTGTGCGCTAAAATGCTTCTCGTTTAACTTCCTTAGAAGCTGAGAACTCTCAGTCAAACAGAGAAGCACTCTTAATTATTTTTTTTTAAATGGCAAACGTCCGCTGGGAGAAAGTGCAATCTTGCCGGAATGTACCCTTTCTTTTTGTTTAAACAATCTGGAAAGGTTAAATCCAGCCAGTGCCGAGCACAGGAGAAAGGGAGGAGGATAAGGTTGCTCCCAGGAGGAGGGGACGGGTACAGGGTTGCCGACTCAGGGCTGGGATTTGGGGGTGGAGCCTGGCTTTGGGGAGGGGAGGGGCTTCGGCAGGATGTAAGAACATAAGAGACACCAATGTT
>NW_015226915.1:0-842 GCF_001447785.1 Gekko japonicus | reverse complement strand
CATCCTCCCCAAGAAGGTTCCATCCCGAGGGAAGCTGAAGGAGCGAAAGAAATGCACCTCTAGGATCTTCTGCAAAAAGGCCCTCGAGTCACAAAGCGAGTGAAGCCATGTGCAGAACACAGTTCTGAGGCGTGTTGCAGCACCAGATAGGACTTGTGTGGCACATCAAAAGCTCTCCTCCGTCACTGAAACAGGCTCCCGTAACCTCCCTGTGCTTCTCTTCCTCATTCCCTCCCCACTCAGAAGCCTCTGCCACACACAAGGCTCTCACACCACAGGCACCGTCTCTTGTTTGCTACTGACGCTCCAAGCACCGTCAAAGCTAGAGCGGCGTGAGAGGCTGGGCCCTGGAGGGAATCCAGTGGCTTGATTACAAGGCTAATGAGCAGCCCCGAAGGCTTGCTGACACGGGGACGCGGTTCTGCTCACCCTTGCGGAATGCTCAGCTTTGCATGTTAGCAGGTTCCCCTGAGCAGAGGGAGCGCTCGCCCCCCTGCACTGCTTGGGCCCAACACTGCCGGAAGATCAGCAGAGAGGCTTGGGAGATCCCGCCACCTTTGGCCACTCCCCAATTTTCACCGCAGCAGCATCTCTCCCCATGTGCATGAACTCCCCAGGAATCCCCATGCTCTCAATTCATGCAGCAATGAAAGCGTCCGTATGAGCCTCGGCAGGAGGAGCACCCACCCCCTACGCGCCCGCACGCCCTTCACATTAGCCCCATCTTCTCGCCTGCTCCAGGTTTCTCCAGCAACGCTCGGCCCCCACCCCCTCATGGCTCCTGCCAGGCCTCCTGCGGTTCCTCCCTCACCGCCCCCCGCCTCCCGCTGGGGGAGAGTGCC
>NW_015226914.1:0-842 GCF_001447785.1 Gekko japonicus | reverse complement strand
CTCAAGTTTGGCCCTTTAAAACACTCCTGCATAATGTTATGTTAGAAAACACCTCATCTCTTAGGTTATTCTGATGATTCCTTTTTGTGTGCTGCTGTTGTGTATTCCGTTCCCAAATACAGGCTTGTAACACTTGGATAGGGCATGTAGTATTTCTTCAGCACTGGAGTGAGGGTCAAAGGATTATGGGATTTTAGTAAACAAAGCAGAAGCCTTTCACCCGTCAGACAGCTTTCTGTAGTCCTGCACAACAGCAATGCTTTTGTTCATTCCATAAACGAAATGCCTACGACTCAAGGTTTATGGCACAGTCCTTTAGAGTTTTGCAGAGTGAGGATTCGCTAATCCAATGGAAGTCTGATGCATTTTCAAAATGAGGACGCTGCAAAATGAACCTCACCTCAAGGGTTCAGGAAGCAATTTACACCTTGCAAACACCTAATGGAGGTATAATGACAGAGAAAAGCTTTGCCTGTTGGACCTCTGCCTGTCAAACAGATGTTAAGGCCTGAAAGCCCTGCTAGAAGAAAGCTTTGGGATCCTGCCATGCAAACAATGGAATTAACAGCCATAGCCTCTACTTTGTTACTAAGCAGGCAGCAGATATTGGCAGAGTTATTCACAGCCTTAGCAAAACAATCACCTAGCCAGGAGTGGTCCTAGTGATTCTGGGGCTTGGCCAAAGGGACCTCAAAATAACTGCCTCCCCCAACAGGCCCCACTCTGCTCCATCCAGGAGAAGCTGTCAGCACCACCAAAAGTACCTGCCTCAGTCCCAGACAGGCAGGGTAAACATGAATGGCCGCCAATTTGTTTCATAGCTTAATGCAAGCAAGGAGACA
>NW_015226913.1:0-842 GCF_001447785.1 Gekko japonicus | reverse complement strand
CCTTAGGGTAGAGAAAAGTGAGGTATGAAGACCTACTCTTTGTCTTTTCAGTTGCAGTGTAGTTTAGCTGGCGGTAGCCTTTGCCACTACTAGATGTTGCTGCAGTCATGCCATCCACATGTTGGGGAATGTGAAGGTAGGGTAAGGCACCATGGGAAGCCACAGATTCCCTTGATCCTGCTCTGCCTTCCCATGTCCCCACAATGGGTAGCCATGAGTAGAATGCACTTGCTGCAGAGCTGTCTAGAGGAAGAGGGGGTCGGAAAAGGGGTATCGGGGCAGCTTCCCATCTGGGGGCACATGGAGTCAACCACCCTTTCACTGTAGTGAACAGCCCCCTCTTTCCACAGACCCTGGCCAACTGTCTTTGGGATGGTGCCCCCCCCTGCCTCTGCTTGCTCTGCTAGGCATGCAACACACCCACTACTGCCAGTGCTCTATGTCTGGGTGGGACAGTGATGGTGGAAAAGGTGCTGCACCCACCATTATCAGGCACGCATCAGCTCCCTGCATCTGTCAGACAGCATCTTCCCAGATCAGTTCTACCTGGACAGGGCAACCATCCAGATCCTGTGCAAGGAGCTGGGGCCAGCCCTCCTGGGTCAAACTTCCACCCCACAAGCCATCCCCGTCCTGCAGAAGGTCCTGCTCTCCCTCACATTCCTGTCCACTGGATCCTTCCAAGGAGTAGTGGTCAACGTCCTTGAGGTGTCTCAGTCCTCAGCAAGCTGCTGTCTTCACAGCTTTCTGGATGCCATGCTGGCCGACTTACAAGATCATGCACACTTCCTCATGGAAGAGAAGGAGCTAGTGCCCATCTGAGCAGGTTTCATGACATTGGT
>NW_015226912.1:0-842 GCF_001447785.1 Gekko japonicus | reverse complement strand
AGAGTCGGATTTGAGTAGCTTTCGAGCAAAGGAAACCTTTTTAAGCAGGACATGAGGCAAACTGGCGGGTATTAGAGCATCCCTCCTGATCAGCCATAGCACTTATGTATGCTTATAATTTCAATGTACAGAATGCTCTTCTTTTTCAGGTGTTAAATTAGTTTCACAGAGGTGGGTCCCCAAGATAAAAAATTTAAGGTATTCTTGCAGGAGAGAATTTCATGTAAAACCCTGCCTCATGTAAAACCCTGCCTTTCATGTCAGTGGTTTTCCCTTGGAAAAACTACTTAGTTTTGACTGAGGAGGACTGAGGAGGAAATGGGATCACTCACATCCTCACTTCCATGCCCTAAAGGTGCCCCTGGCCCAGTTGCCTCCATGTGTACTCCCAAATTCTGGTACTACCACTACCATACATTTTTGCAAAATAGAGAGAAGCTGCATACGTTTGGGCTTGCATACTTGGCTCTAATGCAAAGAGCATGCTGAACATACTAGTGTCATAGGGCAGGTATGACCAAACCAGTTTAGTGACAAACATGAGAGAATTCATTCTGTTGACTGTATAGTAACGAATCTACCACCCCCACGTTCATTCATTCCATAACTGATTGTTTGCATATTTGGCTTTGGTGAAAAGAAATGGCCCCTGCTCCAGTGACACAATGTCAATAAAACCAGTAATCCACAGGGATAGAGAGTAGCCGACCATGTCCAAGATCGCACTGCTTCTCATTCCAACAGGGTAACAGACTAGAAGTAGCACAGATATTAGCAAATTGGTTGTAACTATTCCATGCTCTCCATAACCTTATACTAATATAAGGGCTAAAGCCAACAGT